>NW_026578410.1:0-64409 GCF_029603195.1 Condylostylus longicornis
GTGAAAAATGTAAAATCGGCCCGTAAATTAGTTTTCGAGTCCGGATCTTTCCAAAAAATCTATATGTTCATTGTTTCAATATGAAGAATTTCAATATTAAATTTCAATGAAATCGGTTGATTATTTCTCTTTATATACACAAAAATGTATATTCGGCCCGAAGTAAACGTCAGTTGGTGACACCTGCTTTCTTCTAAAAGGTTAGGAAGTTTTGCATGAAGTTTTGCAGATCGGTTGAATATTTTCTTTAAAATGGACAAAAATGTAAAACAGGCCCGCTTAAAAGTGCAGTTCCCGAGTCCTGATATATCCCCAAAGTTGATCAATCCGCGCCATGGTCGAAATAAAACTTACATATAAAATTTTATCAAAATCGGTTCAGGCGAACTTGAGATACACGCGTGCACTCACAGACCGACAGACCGACAGATCGATAGGCCGATAGACCAACAGACCGACAGACCGACGGACCGACACGTTGCTAAAAATAGTTTACTTACACTTCCCTACAATGGAGAAGTGCGTTTCCACCGAAAACTCGATATGCAAAATTTGTTGCCACCACATGACCTACCCTATTGTATACACAATACGGTTGGTTATTATTTTCATTCATATACAAAACTGTTTTCTAGAATTGCATATATTTGGGATGATGCATACATGCAGTTTTTGAAATAAAGCAAAAATTTATATAAAGTGGAAGTAACATAATGCTCGATTTCAAGGGTTAATTGTGTGAGTTAAGAAAATATTTATATTTTTTAATGTCATGGGATTTACCGTTAGCTTTTTATGTTTATATAAATATAAAAAAGCTTGCGGTTTCGGAAATATAAGGTGTCAAAAATTCAAATTTTACAAATTTCATGAGCCGATATCTTCTACTACGACGAAATAAGTTTCTAGTAAAGATCTGTGTACGTACAAAATTTCAGCTTTCTATCTTCAAGGGTGTAGAAGTTTTGTAAACACACACACGGACAGACGGACGGACGGACGGACGGAGTGATACTAATAAGCACTTTTTTTCAAAAATTTTTTGGAAAAGTGCTAATTAGTAATTTTAAGCTGCTTATTTGCTTTGCTTTTAACCTTTTACAAGTGTATATTTCCTTTCTTTGTATTACATCTTTTTATTATTAAACAAGAAAAATTTTATTTAAAATTCTCAAAATGTAATTATTATTGAAAAAATCTATTAAAATTCTATTCAAATTTTTAATTAAAAATTATTATAAAATTATGTGAAAAATCTATTAAAATTATTAGTGAATGTAACTGTTATTGAAAAAATCTATTTTAAATTGAATATTCTAAATTTATTTATTTTAAAAACAATTTCTTTGCTTCTTATTAAATTTAATAATTTAAAAAGTTAAAAATTTCTTTGCTTTTTAGCTTTTAAAATTTTTATTTTATAATTAGGTTTTGCTGTTTAAAATTTCCTAAAAAAATTGTGATGTTTTAATTTCATTCCAGTATAATATTTTATTTTGTTCGTTAAATCACCAGCGTGCCTAAGGCAGTCTCACCTTAGGTGTCGAAGAGTAGGCTTGAATCACGGTAGTTGTGATAATTTTTAATTATTAGTAGTTTTGTTTGTAATAATATTTGTTAATTACAGTTAGTATAACTTCGATAAAAAATTTTGTTATTAATTCATTTATTTCATTTATTTCATTTCAATCTACTGGGAAATCTCCCTTACAGATTTCTGATGTATATTTAACTTAAAATAAGATAACAAAAGAATAAACTTAACAAAGTTTAAGTAACTAAAAATAATTGTAAAAATAAGTAACAATTTATCATAAAACTAAAAAAAAAAGAAAGAAAAAAGAAAAAAAAAAATTTAATCAAAAAACCTGGTGATTTCTTTTTTAAGTTTATTTCTGTTAAAATGGATATCGATCTCAGAAGCACAAACATTAAATAAATGTTGAGAATTTGCTATAGGCTCTGAAAAGCCGTAGTTAGTTCGGTGAGAAACTAAATATAAAAAAGACGAGCTCTTACATTACGAATTGGCGCATAAATATTGTACAAATTTAAAATAAACGAGCAATTTATTCTCGCAGACAAGATATCGTAAGAATACATAACTGATGCAACATTACGTCTAACGTAATGTTGCGGATGCCGTATTTATAATTATATCCATGAAATATGGCAATTATCTCTATTTATGAGCTTTAAAACACCGTCGGTAATATTTGAACATTTTAAGCAATAGATTAAATCGCAAAAAGAACACTTTACATTCAAATTATTGTTAATTAAAATGTTAAATTTAGAACAATTTACTGCCATATTTAATTAATATTAAAGAGAAAAAAGCAAAAGAAAATAGAAAAAAGAGAGAAATAAAATATTGACAAATTAATGATGTTTACTCAATGAGATGCCGAGAAAGACTATTTAATTCAAATAATATTTTTAAATATTTTTTGCTGGCCACTTTTACTCTTATTTATGCAGAGTAAATTGTTTATCTTTAAGATGAAAGATCTTGTATGAGCTCAAATGGTTTTGTATTTTTATTTAATAATTTTTTTTTATAATTTTTAATTTTATTCTTTTCAAAAATTGAAATTAGTTTTATTATTTTGGAATTCCTTTTGTCTAATATGGTTGGTATACTGCTTCTCTCTCTTTATTGGGATACTTATTGACGCATTTAGCCAACAGTAGTACTAAAAAAAATTTTATATTTTATTTTATTTTTATTTTTTTTTTACTTCATCATATTTTACTGGAAATAATCAAACAAGAATTTATTTTATTTTATAGAAACTAATTTATTTTTCTTTTTTTTCAGGTGAGTTGCTCTTCTTGAGATAAGTATGTCTCTAATCACACTTAGAAACTTCTAATATTTATTAGTATAATAATACTAAGGCCCAATAAGTATCATAACATATGATATGATATGTGACAGACCAGGCGGCTGTTCGCAATACTTTGGAGTGCAGGAATTCCTCTTCGTCAGTCCAGACTACTAAGGGGCCTCGTTTTCTTGTTAGATCCTGTCAAAGCCCTTTGGTCACGCTATGCCACAGACCTGCTTTGTGGGTATTGTGCGGCTGTTTCCTCTTCTTCTTCGTCTGCTTAACCACTACTGGATGTTTGCGATTACGGTGTGTACTAGTTGCCCGATTGTTTGCAGAATATGATATTTTTTGTTATGCACTAGATGACCTAAGTATGCTGTCTTTCTACGTTTAACTGTTAATAACAGCTGACGATCAACTCTACCTACCTACGGTATTTTTAATATTCTTCGATATAGCCACATCTCAAAACTTTCTAGCCTATTCATTGCTGTAACTTTAAGAGTCCACGCTACCATTGCATATAGGAGTACCGACCATAGCATTTTACGCGACCGCTCAGATGAAAATCTCGATTACAAAAGATGTTTTTATATTTCACAAACTGCTGCGGGCGTACTCGATTCGGCATTTAATTTCCATACCTGAGCCCCAGTGTTGTGTAACCATTGATGGTTTAGGTTGACCTAAATACTTAAATCTTGGAACTCTTTTAATCGTTTTGTTGTTCACGGTTAAAGTCGCACTGTCGTTTGAGTTGGTTCTTGATATAACCATGAACTTAGTTTTAGAGGTGTTCATATTTAAGTCGAAAAGCATACTGTAGTCATTTACTGACCTTAAATATTGTTGAAGTTCAGGAATACTGCCGACAATCAATGTTGTGTGGCCCACCTACTGAACGTTACTAATGTTAAAACCATTCACTTTAACGCCAATATTATTGTTTTCAGTTGCTTCTATAAATATGGCTTCGGAGTAAATATTAAAAAGTAAAGGTGATAGTATGCATCCCTGCCGTACGCCTCTCTTGATTTCAATCTCTTCGGTGGAAAAATCCCTAGAAACCACTTGCCGATTGCGGTTTCACATTTGTCATATATCCGAGCATGAATCATCAAGCTTATGAAGCGGTAGTCACAACATCTCTTTGCATTTGATTTTTTAGGTAATGCTATGAAGGTTGTTAAAGTCAACCGATATATTCCGCTGGATATATTCCAGTATCATAAATTTTATTAAAAATATCTTTTAAAATTTTTTAATTTTTATTATCAAGTAACTAGAAATTTCTGCGGGTAACTCATCAGGCCCAGGAGCTTTATTATTTTTTGATAGTTTAATAGCTCTTTTGATTTCTTCTGTTGTTATTTGAAGACCCGAAAACTCAGTTTCCTAATCCCTAGGAGCATCAGCTCTACTAAAATCATTGAATAGCTCAACTATGTGTTCCTTCCAAAACTGTTTTTTTCGATCTTAGTCTAGGATTATATTGTTGTTGTTATCGACCAGGTTAGAATATATTGGTTTGCGGTATACTCCAGCCGCTTCCCTGATTTTCTTATGCAGGTTAAAGTTGTCATGCAGATTCTGTAATGTTTCTATTTCTTGACATTGGGAATTTAGCCACTGTGATTTTGCAGATCTAATTTTTGAACGTATTACTGTTTGAATGTGTTTGTATTCGTCGTTGTTTTTATACTGTCGTCTCTCGTTCATTAAACTTAGGATCTCATTTGTCATCCATTTCTGTTTCAGAGTGAAGATTCATTCATCGTATATAGTATATACGAAGATTTTTCATCGTATTTTTTAAAAGATCCCAGATTTCATCCACTCCTACATTATCCAAATTTGTGTTTTCAAAAACTCACTTCATTCGACCATTGAGTTCCTGAGCCACATCATTTCTGTAACTATCTTCCTTGAGTTTCAGTAGATCTAGATGCTTTTTACGTGCTGGTTTTCTTGCAGCTGCAAGTTTGATTTTAATTTCAGCTAACAGTAGGTTATGGCCTGATGGCACATCGGCACCCGGTTGCGTTGAAATTTTTGATACTGATGTACTGTATTGTTCATTTATTAAAATAAAATCGAGGTGGTGAATTATATTTTGGCTGTTGTCTTGAGGAGAGAGATGTGTCAAGCCGACGTGGTGGTAAACTAAACCAGGTGTTCATTATTTTGAGTTCGTATTCTGTACAAAACTGAATGAGCCCCACCTCTACTATTTCTAACACCAAGGCCATACGGACCACTTAATTTTTCTACTCTTGATTTTCCACTTTGGCATTCAAATCCCCTATAACCATATTGATCTCGTGTTTTTTGGTTAGTTTCATGAGTTGTTCGATTTCATTGTAAAAATATTCAACGTCTTCATCAGACTTATCTACAATTGGTGCCTTGTATGACATTTAAATTCATGGGTTTCGCGCATATTTTAGTAACATGGTTCTATCCGAATATGGTATATATTCTATCACGCATTTACCTATGGAATCGGAGACAATTATATCTACTCCGTTCTTATGCCTCTCGCTATAATTTCCGGAATAATGCATCGTTCCACCTTTTGTTTTATATTTACCGGACCCAGGCCACCATATCTCGCTAACATTTAAAATGTCTATATGAAGTCTCTCCATCTCTTGAACAGTATTTGCCAATTTTCCGCTTTCATAAGTATTGCGAACGTTCAAAATCTTTTTTTTTTGTTTGTATTTGGTTTTACCTCGGAGGACTCTTAGCACCCTCCTTTCGTCGGCTTTTTACTGTTATTGATTCTTAATTAAAATTTCCTTTTTCCACTTTTAATTTTTAGTTTTAATAAAGTTTTCTAATAGTCTTTAGTTAAATTTTAATTTTTAACTTAATATTAAAATTTGTTTTGTAGTTTATTTTATATTAATCGAAGTTCTTCTTATTGAGCACAATATTTACACAAACACTCGCGGGGTCAAGTAGCATATCGGCACTATGTTTTTAAGTTATGATAAGCTTACTCGGTCCCTGCTCGGGCGCCAGTTAAAAACTTTTGATATTTATTTTATAAAAAAATAATAAAATATTTAAACGTTCAACCTTTTTTTTTTTTTTTTAATTTCTTACCAAGGAGTACCGCTTCTGAATTTTTTTAATATCAGAAAATAATATGAATTTAAGAAAGCTTCACCTGAATAAAAAATTCCACGATTTGTAAAACTGCATTTTAGCATTTTAAACACGTGCAACCAAAAATTCATTCTCAAAAGTTGCAAAATTTGCAGTCCAGCATTTTTTAATATTTTATTTTTGCGCGTGTTAATTTATATCAATAATTTGTTAAAAGATGATTTGGTATCAGGTTTCGATTCTTAATGATTGGTTTCAAGCGATTGAGAAGGAGCTTTTCAAGCAATTTGGATAAAATCGGTAGCAATGAAATTGATCTGTATGATTTCATAACGTTGGCTGGCTTACCAGTAATAATGTAGTTTTTTTTAATGTTATTTGAGGCAGCTCTTTCAGAATTTACGTTGTTATAATAACATATCCAAGGCCGTTTTGTTTTTAAGACTTTTAATTTTGGTCTTCGATTCCACTATTTTTATTTTTTGTGTTGAAACAGTATCAATTCTATTCTGAACAATTGATTTGCTTTCTTAAGCAGTCTGCTTCAGATAATATGCAAAGGCATCCGCTTTGTCAGCATCATTGACTATCCAAAGCTCATCATTGTTTCTCCTAATGGGAGGTATTTGAAGTTTTGGACACTTTATGTTTTTAACTGCTTTCTATTGGGAGTAATCACGTTCTTTCTCAGCTGAGAAGTTAGTTAGATAGTTAGACAACGAAAGATTCTTGATTTCCTTGAGCAATTTTTTTAACTTGTTGCTTAGTTAGTTCAGGCGAACTTTATTCTGCGGAAAATGGGTAGATTACCGTACTTACTTTACGGGCTTTTCTCTTTGCTGACGTCAACTTCCTTACTTCCAGAGTGTAAATAAAGTTTTTTTCTTTAATTTTAATTTTTTATGCAGCGTTTTGAATGCTAGATATAAAAAAATCGAGCTCTTCTTCCAACTGATATATGTGTCGTAGAGATATGTCTGTAGCCATGTCATTTTCGAGTTTATCTTTGAATACATTCCATCTAGTTGTTCCATTTGGTAAACTAGGAATGTCGTTTTTCAGTATGACCTTTTCCGACAACGCCAAGATAACTGAAGGGTGATCAGAATTTAATTCATAGCCTTCATTTACATGGATATAGTTGTCGGAGAAAACTCTGCTTATAAAGAAATCCAGTCGTACATTTCAAAAAGTTAATATAAAGTTTTAAAAAAATTACTGTTATAAAAATAAATTAATATTTATAAAAAAGTCAATTTTTGATCAAAATACCTTTCGATAATTCTTCTTCGACAAAATAGTTTTTTATTTTATGCATATCGAATTTGGTATTAATCAAATCAACAAAATTGCTTAGGTCAACAGTTTTAATAAGTAAACATTTTCAAAAACGCAAACACCAATATGCTTATTAGAACAACTTATCAAGTTGACCCATCTTATTCAAGTTAAAGAACTATTATCCGTATGTGAACGTATAAAGATCAATTCGTGCTTTTCATTCGGTATAATATTTTTAAAATTTTCAGCAAATCCCAAAAGTTTCTATAATGGAATGTAATAATTAAAAAATGTTTCTGGTTTAATTGATTTTTCAGGTGGCCAACCTGTATGAATGAGAGCTTAACTTTCATTTCTATTAAGTGAAGTGCAATTTTTCAATAATGTCCTGATGCCCACATTTCGATTATTATCAATTTTTATTGTGTTGTTGGTAAATTTAGTGCTAGAAGTTTCAGTTCTGTTAGCTTTTGTAAGAGCACCTTCAATATAAAATTTGAATATTTTACCGTCTACTAGATAAAATATTCAAATTTTGATTCTGTATTTTTACTCAAATAATATCGCTTTTGTTAAATAAAATTTAAAAATTATGAATATGTATGCAATTGAGCACTTGTTATGTTTTCATCGGTTACAGGACTCTAAAATAGATTATCCATTTTAATTTTTCTTCAATTTGAATCTGATTAATTTTAAGTATTGTTGACTGCCTTCTGTTAGCGTTTGTATTGTATTGAATAATGACTGATTAACGATGGTATTACCATTTTGATTATGCTTCGGATGTAATCGAATTGTTATAGTTTCACCTTCTTCACTGTTGTAGTTAGACTGTTACTCTGATCAACTAGATTTACAATGATTGAATTGATGCTGTTGGTGGCTACGGGTAAATAGATTTTAAGGAATTTCTATAAGGATGATTTTACAGCCAGGAGTGGTAGCAACAGAAAATTCATGAAGAATATGTGCTTCCTGATTATTAATATATGTTCCTTGTATAATATTGCATTCAACACGTATGACATTAAGTTTATTTATGTCAACTGGTGCATCAGATGAATGCCATCTATTTGCTTTTAGCTTTCTTTTACCAAAACCCAGCAATCCGCCAATTATTTCTTTTCGTGTGAAATCAATATCTTCATCTGAATAAATTTTACATTTTAATGTATTATTATTAGGTTTTATTATTAAGTTCCTTTTTTCCACCTACATCATATTATTTTTTATTTCTTATCAAAAAAAATTTTTTATAATTTATTAGTTTTTCTTCTACTTTTTACAATATTTTGAATTAAATAAGAAATTTAAACACAAATGACCGCAATTATATCTATTGAATTTTTTATATATGTTGTAGATATATGAAAGTTTATCACCTAAATATTGTATGACTTCTTTGGGTGGTTGTAAATTCCCGAAACTATTAAAATATTTGATATCATTTAAATTTTTATAACATGCTAGCCAATGAGTACCATCTCCAATCGAGTTATCCAAATTGATGATTCCGCATTCACGCTTCCATGGTTTGGTTTTAGGAAGATTATCAATCATGAAGGGGCCCAAAACCGCACTGTCACCTCCTAGTGGTGGGCCCCGGTAATGGCGGAGGATAAAGGGGTGATTGAAACGATCAAAGTTACGTTCGTGTCGTGGTCATGTCTCGCGGCGAGCCTCTTGCTTTGTGAGTTTCAGCCCTATATCTATACGTCAGCTGACGACAGGCGTCCCAAGTCAAGGTGGAACAGCATATGCCGATGACTGCGTGGCTAAGGGGGAGCTTAGTCGTTAGTATGCGGACTCTGGATACCAGGCGCCCTCCAGTTTAAATGAGCCTTCCCATGGTATGCCGGGCTCTGCCATGGGTGACTTTACTTTCCCGCGCTACTCGTGGGACCAGAAATGGAAAACAACAACAACAACAACAAGACAAATAACAACAGTGACAACAACAACAACGACACTAAGGACAACATACAACCACTTAGTGCTCAAGGGTCTTCGGAACCAGAGCTTCTCTTAACTGACGCAGAGGAGGAACTCCTTCTCACGCCAGTGGAGGAAAAGGCGGCGCCTCCGATGGAGACGGATAATCAGGATCCTCTTGGACCTATTATCCAAAAAACTGAGGAGGACCTGAAAAGGTTGGACATCAGGGGAAAAAAACAATATTTCTCTGGTGCATCCAAGCGGCGTATCGCGGCTTATATCAGGGATGGCATGTCCCCAGAGCAAGCTCGCAGATACGAGAAGGAAAGGCTGGAAAAGCTGAAGGCCTGCGGATCGGTTGTTGTGGCCGACCATCCCCAAAAGAGGGAAAGGTCGGAAAGCAACACCCCTGATGCAGGGCCCTCAAAGAAGAGGTCGATGAAAGGCAATGTTGAGGAAAAGGTCCCTGGGAACATTCCTCAACAAAACCCGAAAATGACTTCTTATCGGGATGCAGTAGCACAGGTCAGGGTGGCCATCACTCATAGAATGCATCCAGAGGAAAGGCTATGCGAAGTCCAGATGGGGAAAATCAAAGTAGCCATCATGGATGAAATGGATAGGGTTGTGAACTCTCATCCACAATTCACTGCAGCGTTGCAAAGGGACGGATGGATATCCGTAACATGCAACAATCAAAACACCAGGGAGTGGATAACCAGTGTCTGCAGGAAGATAAAGCCTTGGGACGGTTGCGATGTCGTGGTACTGGATGGCGACAGCATGCCCAAACAGCATGTCTGCGTCACCTACGTACCAAAGGACGAGACAACCGTCAGTCTCTCCAGGGACAAATTTCTAAGTAGGATAGGGAAGCAAAATCCCAGCCTCAAGATAAGTTCCTGGAGGGTGCTGAGGATGGATAAGGAAAAGGACGGGGGCTGCTCCATCACCTTTTCCGTGGATGATTCCGGATTGGAAGATCTACGGAAAGCGGAGTTCCGACTTTTCCTGAATTTCTTCCGTGTTACCGTTCGGGTTAAAGGAAGAAAATCCTCTCAAGGTGCTGGCGGCAGGGCAGGACAAAATAAAAAACCAGTGCCCACCGCGACAACGACAACGACGAGCACTTCAGGCCAACCAAAAGAGCCAAAACTCATTGGAAAGTCTGAAGTCGCTCCGAAAATGGCGGCAAGGGAAACGGAAGGACCATCGACCAGCACGCCAAATACAAGCGTCCCGGGGAAACCAAAAGGGCTCAAGCCCATTGGGAAGCCCGGAAATGCTTCGGTATTTGCTGTTGGAGGGGCTAGCGTGGCACCTGGGGCGGCAAAAGAGGCTGTGGCAGGGCAGGCGCCCACCAAGATGTGTAAAAAGGCGAAAATGGGAGGTAAGGCTCATGTAAAGCCTTTGTCTAAAGGGCCAAAGCCCATAGACAAGAGCCGGAGGAAATAATATGGCTGTGAGGTGCATCCAAATAAATCTACAGCATGCTAGGGCATCTACTGATGTTCTGGCTCATAGATTTATGAAGGATCACCTCGATATCGCCCTTATCCAAGAGCCTTACATAGTGAAGGATCAGGTTAAGGGCCTAACAGGTGAGCTATTGTATGATAATACAACTGGGGGCAGGCCTAGGGCTTGCATCTTGTTTAGTAAAAAGCTAACGTATTTTCCCATTCCAGATTACTGTTCTAAGGATCAGGTAGCTGCGTTGGTGAAGGTGAAGTCCTGCGGGGGCTGGACAGAGTTCATTGTGTGCTCATCCTACCTCCCGGGGGACTGTGCCCACCCGGACGAGCAACTGAAGGATCTAGTGGACTTTTGTGGAAGGAGGAACTTCCAACTTATAATAGGAAGTGATGCCAATGCCCACCACACCGTCTGGGGAAGCAGCAATATAAACAAAAGAGGTGAGTGCCTACTTGAATTTATATATAGCAATAAATTAATGATTATGAATGAAGGCAATAGGCCGACATTCATAAATGCAATTAGGGAAGAGGTCCTTGACATCACCCTTTGCACTGAATTTATCGGCAGTAGGGTTGGTGGATGGCGTGTCTCAAATGAGACATCCATGTCCGATCATAGGCAGATTAGGTTTGATATCATGGTCTCCGGGGGCCTGGCAGAAGAAATATATCGAGTGCCCCAATCCACAGATTGGAGTCAATTCGAAACGCTCCTCATGGACGGGATTAGATCCGTTCCTGCTTCTGTTAGAACGGTGATGGATATCGAACTGGCCAGCGAGGCCCTGACGGCGGCTATTACTAATGCCTATCACGGGAGCTGCCGTGCTAAGCCGAGGCGGAGCAATAGGAAGTGCCCGTGGTGGAATGAGGAGCTTTCAAGGCTTAGACTAAAGACCAGGAAGCTATTCAATAGGGCCAAAGCGTCAGGTTCGTGGGAAGAGTATAAGGACTCACTCACAAAATACAATAAAGAAATTAGAAAAGCGAAGAGAATCTCGTGGAGGGCGTTCTGCAAGGGCATTGATGAACTCCCCAGCAGTGCGCGTCTTCACAGGGTGCTTTCCAAAAAGTATGCTAGTAGGTTGGGCCTAATGGAACGTCCTGATGGCTCCATGACTGAGAACGGAAGGCAGACGTTGGAGCTTATGGCGTCAACGCACTTTCCTGACTCGGGGATTCTTCGGAATCACTCAAATGCAGTCATCGAACCGGGGGCACCCTGGCCCAGGAGGGATGACTGGCAACGATCCCGTCTAGTCTTCACGATGGGCAGGATTAGATGGGCTGTTTTCTCTTTCAGGCCCTTCAAATCTCCAGGTGATGACGGGATATATCCTGCATTTTTGCAGAGGGGTTTCCAACATATCGCTAGAGCACTGTTGGGAATTTTTCGCGCCAGCTATGCGTGGGGTTACATCCCTCAGGCATGGAGGGTGGCTAAAGTGACGTATATTCCGAAGGTGGGTAAGCGACCAAGCAACCACCCAAGGTCTTTCCGTCCAATCAGCCTTACTTCTTTTCTATTGAAAGCAATGGAAAAAGTGATTGATAGATTTATACGGGACGGTGCACTGGGAAGCAATCCCTTGCATGAATCTCAATACGCCTATCAGTCGGGAAGGTCTACTGTACTCGCTCTGCAGAGTCTGGTGGGGGTCCTTGAAAACTCACTGGAAGTGCGGGAGGTAGCAGTTGGCTGCTTCCTTGATATAGAGGGAGCTTTTGACAACACCCCATATCATGTCATCTGTGAGTCGTTGCACAAACGAGGGATTGATGCGACGACTAGCAGATGGGTCAATCGGATACTACAGGATAGGATTATTAAGTCCACCATAGCTGACGATATACTCTTCATCTCCGCTGCAAAAGGATGTCCGCAGGGCGGGGTTCTTTCGCCCCTCCTGTGGTCCATTGTAGTGGATGATCTAATAGCTGCTCTCAGGGGCTCCGGGGCGCGTGTCTGGGGATACGCTGACGATGTGGCCTTCGTCGTGCGAGGAAAATTTGAGAGCACTATTTCTGATCTTCTACAGCAAAATTTACGTGTTGTGGAAAGGTGGTGCAAAGGCGTTGAGTTAAATATAAATCCAAGCAAGAGCACTTTGGTCGCCTTCACCAGACGCAGAAGCAGGGACAGATTAACGAGCCCAATTCTGTTTGGTGAACGTATTAGTTACTCGAGGGAGGTGAAGTATCTGGGGGTAACCCTGGATGATCGCCTCTCTTGGAATACCCATATCGATAGAGTTATCGGGAGAGCTACGGCGGCCTTGTGGACGTGTAGGAGCTTCATCGGGGGGACCTGGGGAATTAGTCCCAGAATAGCACTGTGGCTATATACGGCCCTTGCTAGGCCCATCGTCACCTATGCGTCGATTGTATGGTGCCGCAAGGCTCAGCAGGCGGGTGTGCGGGCCAAGCTGGAAAAGCTACAGAGGCTGGCCTGCCTGGGAGTGACCGGGGCGATGCGGACGGCTCCCACCGCTGCATTGGAGGTGATGATCGGATTGCCGCCACTGCACCTTCATATATTGAAGGAAGCTCGGCTGGTGACTTACCGACTTCTCTCTGGCGAGGACGGGGCAGGGCTAAAGTTGGCCCACAGAACTCACAGAGACTTCATTGAGGGCGATCCGATTCTAAGGATAACCATGTCAGATACCTGTCTGCCGCGGTACAACTTCGACCACAAGTACAGGGTTCTGTTTCCTGATCGATGGACGTGGGATCGGGGTGGTCCGGTACTTAGGTCGGGTTCGAGCGTGTGGTATGCGGACGGGTCCAAAACGGAGTCGGGTGTGGGCTCGGGCGTATACGGTGTCCGCCCGGACACGCGTGTATATGCAACCCTTGACCCGTATTGCACAGTGTTCCAGGCCGAAATACATGCAATAGAGATCTGTCTGAGAATCAATTTGGAAAGGGGGTATAGAAATCGCACCATCTATGTGTTCTCAGACAGCAGGGCTGCACTGCTGGCGCTCCGTTCAGCTCAGGTTACATCCAAGCTGGTCTGGAGCTGTGATGCTCATTTGGGTGCCGGGCCATAGTGGCCATGCGGGCAACGAAGTTGCCGATGAGTTGGCGCGGAGGGGATCTGGGGCTGCCTTTGTGCAGCCGCTGCCTTTCTGTGGTCTGCCTTCTTCCGCCGTGGGGGCCAGGCTTGCCTGCCTACTCGCGGCGGAATGCAGTCGTCACTGGCGGGACACGAAAGGGTGCCGTCATGCGAAGGTGTTTGTTCCGGCGTGCTCCGGCGGATTTGCTGCGGAGTTGCTGGGGATGAGCAGGAGCCGGGTTCGCACTATTGCGAATTTCTTCACGGGGCACTGCCCGGTGAAATACCACCTGCACAGGCTGGGGAAGTCGGGCTCCCCCCTGTGCAGATTTTGTGGGGGTGGCGATGAGACCGCCGTGCACATTCTCTGCGACTGTCCGGCACTGGCTGTTCGGCGCCGCAATTGTCTTGGACATGGGTCCCTAAGTGTTCGGGAACTATTGTCCAACTCCCTTAGGGATATCTCCGGCTTTGTGATTGGGACGGGGATATTATAGACGGGAGAGTGGGGTAGCTACAATAAGTCAAAAATGGCTGCGGTGGCTTGGGGGGATGCTCCTGTCCCACTCGGTTCCCTTAGAATCTACGAATCTACGAATCAATCATGAAAACTCCACGAAAATGATGTAATATTTTTTTCCAAAATCGTTTATATCTACGTCTGTTAATGCTGTTTTGGGAGGCAAGCTTATAGGTTTTTTGGTGTTAAGTATAATCCAAGCCCTTTTTATATGGTTTTAAATGTATTCCTTTTCCACTCAAAGCAATAGCTTCCATAGTCTTATTATGACGTATATTTTCATCTAATAGTTTTGTACCATTTGTAGCAAATATTGGTATTATTGGTAAAATACCCCCACTTTTGGGAACTGGAATAACTCGTGGAAGTTTTATAGATTTTCGATTCCTGCTTAGGTTTCTTGAAGCCTTTAGAGCAATTTTTAATACATCCTTTTGTGTTTTATTTTTATAACCCTTAATAGCTATTTTAGCTTCCTGAATAACTTTGCCTAAAATTTTCTTTTTTCTTATTTTTTGTGAACAACCCATCCCAAGTTTAACTTTAGCTTTCATTGCGTTAGTAACTAATAATGCACTAGCTCGTTCACCAAAATTTGTATCTTTTGCTTTAAATCTTGATCAAGCTTTTCAGCTAAAATTTTAGCAAAATGTCAATTTTTTGTACTATTACTTTGTGAATGTGCAATATCGTGCTCTTTATATGCTTTATTTAATTGATTAACACCTTTGTAACCACGATTAATTCGTTTTTTAAGTTTTGTACCTGGTCCACAGTAATTATATCCAGATAGATGTGCTTCAAACGGTAATTTATTTATTAGAGAATTAAAGATTCCTCTACCTGTTCTAATGGTCTTTTTACAGCTTATCTGCTTTTGTTTATAAGTAGTCATATTTATATTACCTTTGAGTGCAGTTGAAGCCTGAATGGATAAAGTTATATAAATCATATAGAGTTATATGAATTTTCATTAGTAGTTAACATAAAGTTTGAAAGAACGTACAATGGGGTTAAGATACAGAATAACGATAAAAAATCAAAAAATAAGAAAAATTGGAAACATAGAGAAATGTTTCTAGTTAGTGTACGAGGATTAATTGTGGGGCCATCTAACTGTGGTGAAACTAATGTTATGTTAAGTATGCTGTTAGATCCAAAAGGTCTCAAATTTCACAATCAAAATACTCGAAATCATTGCATCAAACAAAGTATGAATACCTAAAGAAAGTAATAAAACCTATAAAAGGGATGAGTTTTAATGAATTTTCAAGTTATTGATCCATCAGAGTCATTAAAAGATTCAATATTCATATTTGATGATGTTGCGTGTGATAAACAGGATAATATAGAGAATTACTTTTGCATGGGACGACATCAAGATGTAGATAGTTTTTATTTATGTCAGTCCTATACTAGAATTCCTAAACATTTAATAAGAGATAATACAAATTTTATTATTGCTTTCAAACAAGATGATTTAAATTTAAGACATGTTTATAATGATCATTTTAACACAGATATGTCTTTTGATAAGTTTAAAAATTTATGTTCAAGTTGTTGGGAAGATACATATGGATTTTTGCTTACTAATAAAGATAAACCTTTAAATAATGGTCGCTATAGAAAGAATTTTAGTCACATCATAAGGTTATAAATATATGGCGAACAACATTAGTTCGTCAAATTAGTAACAGAACAGCAACCGAACACCAACCGATCAGATCAGTTCAATCTAGAGAAGTAGCAGTTAAATTTACATGAGTGATATGTATAAAAAGTTTTGAAAAATTTGATTAAAATTAGAAGAGTTTTAAGAAGAAAATACGATGCTTTAAAAACTGGAAGAATTACGTAAGAGCAATCTTTAAAAGAGACATTTAAACCAATTTTTGACTTAATTAAAGAATCAGCGATGTAGTGAAATCTCAACATTCGGTTGATTATATCAAACCCGAAATCAAAGAAGAATCTGAAACCGAATTCACAACCACACCAAGAAAAGAAAACAGTACTTTTGAAAGTTTTATGACATTATCACCCAATACTGCTTCTATTAAAACTTTAAAAACGCATTAAAAGTTTGCTGAGTCAAAACTAAACACACAATTAACACCTATAAAAAGTGATAGTAATAGTAATAGTTCAAAGCTTGATAAAACCTACGGATCTTATCTTGATGTTGTTTCTAACAATTGAAAATTAGCTACTTCCATATTTAGGATTGACGAAAGAACGAACAATATAATAATTGATGAACAGGTTTTTAGAGGAACAGAAGGTTTACATGAATTAGTGTTTTTGTTACAATCAGAGAACTATAATGAAATTGAACTATAATGAAAAACTAGAATGTAGAAAAGCAATTTCTAGAAAAAGCGAATGCTCATCGAAGAAATTATAATGCATTAGATCAAATTAAAGGAAGTAAGGGTTTCAAATATAAAAATATCATAAGTAAACTGTATAAACATGAACATAATAGAAAAAAAGTATAGGCAAAGCTTTAACTAAACATACAACAAATATGATTTACTCAAAAAAGCCAGTACAGTAAAAACTAAGAGAAGCTAATATAATTGAATAAATTAAAAAACAAAATAACAAAAAAACCATTCGCAACATGACTATCAATAAATTCGGACATAGTCAAGGTGCATCACATAAAATTCCACGACGAAATCCTGCTTATTTTTTTAAAATAAATTCAAATGGGGGTTATGATATTCAAAATAAACAATTAATAAATCTTAGGGATCCGATTAACCCTAACAATGCTTTTACAATGAAATTTGTTGATGAGGAGTTAATATCAGTAGTACAATATTTAGATAACTCACTTAAAAGTTTAAAACATAATTTATACTGCAAATTTTAAACGACAAATTGGATAAATTAGACGATGAGATGAAAACTTTTATCGAAGATAGAATTGAAACACAAAGTAAATTTCATTGGAAAAGTTTGGAAGATAAAATAGATAAGACTATGAATCCCGTAAATATTGAAACCGCAGAACATTTAAATAACTTTGAACTCTGCATAAAATTATTAGAAAGAGGTCCTTAAAATGAAATAAAACATTAGTTTATATCAAGCTGTAATTCATAAAACATGGGTATATCACAATTCGGATACAAATTGAATAATTTTATTTTTAATAATATGATGACATTTTGTTAGAAGATCATTCTAATGAACTAAAAGAACATTATAAATTTTTGTTACAATTCAAAAATTCAAAACAAATCTATACAAAGGCTTTCATTGGATATTTGTCCATATGCTTCAGATATTGTGGACTCGTTACCTGAAAGTTGTCCATGTATTTTTGTTGATAATATTATAATAAAGTGTGAAAAATTAATAAAACTGTACGAAAGAATAAAAAGGAAATAATTCATATATATGTAAAAATTATTATGATAATTTAGTTTGTTAAAAACTGTACTCACAGAAACATTTTAATCATGAGTTCTGAAGAAAATATTTCTATTATAGAAAAATTAAATGAATTAAATGGTAAAATTTCACTTCAATCTCTTTCAAATACTTAATCATAGAGGAAAAAAATTTATCATCCTGAGAGCTTATCGAATAATGACTATCTTACGGAGAATAAATATTTAAAATACGTCTTCTAACAAATTCATTAATATGACTGATGATATTCTAATAAATCTTAATACAGGAGACTATGCTTTAGTATGTAATGGTTCAAATGATGATGGAACGCCAGATCTACAATTCTTAAGTTCTTGGACATAACATTTGATTCAAATGATTATGATATAACAAATTATGTAGTATAAGTTATGTTAATAAAGAAATTAAAAAATATGTATAAATGAGTAACTGAATCAGCTTTTAAATAATTATCTGGATCAAAAGATGTATTAGTTGTTGTCTTTTCTGTTATTGTTGTTGCTGTTGTTTCTGTTATTGCCCCTCTATCAGCCACATGCATAAGAAACTGCATTGATAGATTTACTGTTATAGTTTAGTTATTAGATAGAACTATATTGAAATCAGCACTTCCGTTAGCTGACTCATCTAATCTTATATTCGGGGTAGATGCAGAATTGTTTGTAACTGTTAGAAAACTTAATATATAAAATAATTTCATGTTGCTTATGAAAAACTTTTCATATGCAGCTAGATAATTATGTTTACGGATCGATGTTTTAACTTTAAATGTTAAGATCTTCCTTGAATATCTACTGCATATTAATCATGATTTTTCTTCAATTGCTCTCTATTTTGTGCTTTTTTGATTTTTTTTTATTAATTTAAAAATAAAGAGTGTAGTTGACATGTATTTCATTTTCTCATTGTCAGAACTTTCAAACTCTATTTAAATTAAATATAGTATGTAGTCCCTATACACGGCATCAAGTTGTAATCGATTTAACTTTTTAATTAAATCACCAAGTTTAGCTTTATTATTTTCAGAATTATATAAATTCTCTACAAAAATCAAGAAATCTATAGAGCTTTCAAATCTCTCTCTTAATAATGATCTACTATCTTCTTCATTTGTGTTATGCATCATTTTATTCATAGAGTCAAGTGTATTTGACCTTCGTTCTGTTGTCTTCTTGTTTTCATCAAATAGTATATCTGTTATAATTTTTTCAATAACTTCCCAATCAGCTTCATCAGCAAACGGACAGCCAGATGAAAAATTTTTAGGGTTTTTTTTTGTTTACATTCATTCTAATTTTGCCAGATATGCTAATATCACCACCGTACACCTATATTTTCAAATGTTGCCAAACCAAATATAGTTAAACTATTAGCTGAAAATGATTCCCCATATTTCTAATTTTACAAAAATAAACTTGATCACAATTTTCTAGAGTTAGATATATATATATATATATAGAAAATCATGAAAACCATGTAATGTGTAATTAGTATTGTTGCCCATCTTTGTGAACAAATACAATATTTGTCACCTTGCTTAAGAAAATCAATCCAAAACATTATGATCGCTATCAAGTAAAAAAACCTAATGAAACTGCAAGCACTACAAAATCGTATTTATATAAAAAACATAAAATTTCCTCAATGGTTGAAGGATTTAGTGGGAATGGAACCTTAATATATTTTGTAGTTGCCATTTTCAGGAAAGAAATTTGTTTTAAACGCTACACCATTGAGGAACTTTAATATAATTAAAATAATGTTTACATTATTTCTAAATATAAACAAAATGTGATTATAATTGGGAATCTCCTGACGTCATTTTTCAAGTTTACAAACAGTATCATTTTTCAATGCCTTAATTATGCTCGTATATACAGTTTTGATAAAGCAAAAGTATAAATACTGAATTCTTGTTTTGAAAAAACTTTCAGTATAATTAGTTTAATCTAAAGACAAGCTGAATTAATTTAAAAGAAAACAAAGCCAAAAAAGGAATCTCCCTTCTGCAGTGTAATAAACCGGAATGCACATTTGCATTCATTCTCGCTGCTGCAAGAAAAATACTGATAATGTTAAGTTAATAGAAAAATATGCTTCAAGAGGAGAGTGAACACATTTTTCTTTCTTTTGACTAATTATTCCAATATTTTGACACTGCTAGAAGATTGCTTGATTGAACATGGACGTTTCAAAGTGAATGCTGACTTATTTACTGAATACATCAAAATGAATAAAGATGATGACGATGTTCAAATATCAGTCAAATCATTTCAAGAACAGATGGTTCCTGTATTAAATATTGAAGGTCTAAGAGACATGTATATATAGAAATATGAAGGTTTTCACATCTAAACTACACATTATTTTAAGCCAAAATCTTAATAAGGTAGTTTTAAGTAGCAGATGAAAAAAGATATATTTTAAGTGATAAAATAAATACATATGGGGGCATTACGCATTATGAAATTAAATCTAGAAATTACTTTATAAGAAATGTATCTAAATATAGAGATTACTTTATATGAAATGTATTAAATATGATATATAAATCACATAAGATTGTTGAAAAATTTTGGATTGTGTTTTGTCATAAATCTTTTTGTTTTCAGATGAGGCAATTACACCGCGAAAGCTTTAAAAAGAAAAAAAGCTCTTCATAAATTACATAGTCAAAACCTAACCTTTTGCTTTCAGAAAGCAAATACACTTCGTAACGTGGTGCTGTGTTATCAATGTTTAAAAGAATAATTTTAAACCTACGCTTTAAGCTTTAAGAACTTTTTTAAATTTAACGGCTTTCCTAAAAATTTGAAATTTAACGACTTCCCTTTACCTTTTAGTATAAAAAAATGTAAAAAATGTATTTTAAAAATTGTATTTAAAATTACATTTAAATGTAAAAAAAAATTTAAATTTAACGGCTTTCTTTTAAATCAAGACAAAAAGCTTAAAATATCACATTATATTTTCAAATATAAAAAAGATTTTAAATTTAACGTCTCTTTTAAAAACTACTATTTTACTTACTTTTAACCAAGACAACATTTTTGATATTGCGTACTTAAAATAGCTTACTTCCATTTTCATCATTGCATACGCTTAGAGTGACACTACCGCTTACTTTTACCCAACACAACAACCATATTACATCATTGCATATGCCTGGGATGACATTTCCGACCTAGAACACTATTTAATTACTACTATTTATACCCATATTATAACTACTATTTGTACAAAAATTATACTACTTAAAATTAATTATTTCCCACAGAAATAGACTAGTAAGCAATTTTATGCATTTGTAAAATTTATAATATTCCCATGTTAATTTGCCTATCATATATGTAGGTTTCAAATATACTTAAAGTAAAATTAACAAACAAAATATATGCAATTTGACTTCTACTAAAATATTGAGAGAAAATTATGTATGGGAAAATATTCACATTAACTAACTATAATGTTTGCAAATACATATGCGTTATTCTTAAGTTTTGACAGATTTGAATTTTAGCAATTTTGATAATTTAAATAAATGGGAAAATAATAGTAAAAACAAGTAAAAACGTTTCAATCGGCATAAACCGATTAAATTATCCCCTGCGAAGTGTCAAGTTTCACGAACCTGACTTTATTATTTTTCTAAATATTTGAAATTAGCTTTTGGAATTGAATGGCAGGTGCCCGAACCTGTTCAGCAATTCCACTAAAACTTCAGAAATATATCTGACCTAAAATGGACAAACAACTGCCAAATTTCATGAATCTGACTTTATTATTTTTCCGAATATAAAAAATTTGCTTTTGGAGTTCTGTGACAGCCATACAAACCATATGTAGAACATAATTGGACACACTTTTACAAAATTCGATATTAATACCTTTATTAGTTTTCAAAATATTTAAAATAAACTATTTGAGTTGTATGGCAGCTACCCGAACCCGTTCTCCAAATTAGTCCAATTAAAATACGTTTCGTCCTTGGCACAAAAGGAACAACTTGTGAAAGTTTGGTGTCGATGGACGGACGGACGGATAATATAGAATAAGTATAAATATACAATAAATATAAATAAAGAATTCAGAAAAATTGTTGTTACACAACAATATCTAATTTTGAAAGAATACTTAATTTTAACTGGCTTGGTAATAATATAAAAGCGTATCAACAGGATAAAAAAGAAAGTATAAAAGTATGAAAGTAAACGATGTGATGGTTCCATTGCAACCATTTACCAAAATAAAATTAGAAATAAAAAGGTTTGTTTTTAAATTCGGCCAATATTTTTCATCCTCAATAAACCTGAAAAGTATTTAGGAAGGTACTGAAAAAATCAAAAACCTAGTGATAAGAGAACAAAAAAAAAATAGAAGTTTAATAAATATAAAGTTGGGTCAAACCAATGGTTTGTATTGTAGCACTTTTCCCTTCAACAAGTGAAAATTCTGCTTTTAAATACAGTCTATGTATGCCTATCAAACTATTAAAATTATTTTCATTCATATACAAAACTATTTCTAGAATTGCATATTTTTGGGATGACGCATATATGCAGTGTTTGAAATAAAGCAAAAATTAATATAAAATGGGGTTAACATAATGCTCGATTTTAAGGGTTAATTGTGTGAGTTAAGAAAAATAATTATATTTTTTAATTTCATGGAATTTACCGTTAGCTTTTTGCGTTTATAAAAATTTGGAAAAGCTTGCGGTTTCGGGAATATAAGAAGTCAAAAATTCAAATTTTACGAATTTCAAGAGGTGATAACTTGAGAGGGGGTGGAGATGGAAAAAAATTTTCTTCTAACGAAATGAACTATTTGTTAATGTCTAAAAGCTCCTAAAATTTCAAGCTTCTACAGGCTGGGGTCTAGAAGAAAAATGACATCAAAAATTTGGAAAAAAAGGACTTTAGATAACGGTAAATTTGAACGGCCATTTTGTTTTTCTAAAGTTTAACTATAGTATATCGCGCTAGGGGAAGCAAGCCACTGCCTTTCTGCGTTTGCAAAATTTCAAAAATGCTTATGGTTTCATTGCAACAAATATTTAAAAAAGGCCATTTTTAGGGTTTTGGGGGGGTATAACTTCTAGAGGGGGGGAGATAGCTAAAAATTTTGTTCTACGGAAATGAGTTTCTAGTGAAGATCTATGTACGTATGAAATTTCAGCTTTCTATCTTAAAGGGTATAGAAGTTTTGTAAACAAAAAAAGTGTCCACGGACGGACGGACGGACGGACGGACGGACGGACAGAGTGAAACTAATAAGCACTTTTTTCAAAAAATTTTTTGGAAAAGTGCTAAAAAGAAGGTTTAATATAATGCTCGATTTTAAGGGTTAATTGCGAGAGTTAAGAAAAATAAATATACTTTTTAATGTCATGGAATTTTTAATGTTATCGTTAGCTTCTTGCGTTTATAGAAATTTGAAAAAGCTTGCGGTTTCGGAAATGTAAGGCATCAGAATTTCAAATTTTATAGATTTCAAGACCCGATAACTTGAGAGGGAGTGGAGATGGAAAAAATTTTTTTTCTAACGAAATAAACTATTTGTTACCCAAATCACCAAACGAAAAAGTGGAGTTAACCGAAAAAATCAATAATGTGAAATGCTAATCTACAAACATAGCATTTGATGGTGAACAATCGGTAATCAATAATTTATGCTAAAAAACTTTCGCATATCTACTTGCGTACACGACGTTTACATACAACCAGTTGACAACTGCTTTAGCAAATAATTTTTTTCTTGATTTGAATATTTCTAGAATTAAATATCATTGAATAAAGTTACTTGTCCATTTCAAATTTTCCATTTTACACAAAAAACGAAATGAGCAATTGAAAATTTATTAGTACAAAAATGCCAAAAAATTTTAGCAATGTAATTGGCAATTGACATTATTAATGACGTGAAATTTGTTTTTTGCATTATCGGTTATATCATACAAAAAATTTAAGCACATTTGTAGTGCAACCAAATGATGTAGTACATGAACAGATGTCAACGTTAAAAGTGAACAATGCTGCAATATCTATTAAGACGCAACATAATTCTCACTTTACATTATTTTTAGTTCAAGTTCACTTTTTAGCAGTTTTATCCCTTGAATGATGTGTTCCCTTATCATATATTTCATCATTTGTCTCAAAAGAACTATTGCTTTAAAAATAAAGATAAAATAAAACAAAAATGATTCCTTATACAAATACAACATAAAATTTTTATCATATGTGTTAATATTTGCGTTTATTGCGTACACATTGACAATTTATAGAAACTAACGTATTAAATTCATAAATTAAATAAAACAAAAATAACTTACACCAATGGTATTTAATACAAAATGCAAAAACAGTTTGTATGACCTTAATTAAATTTACTTTATTGTATATTTCTGTATTTTTCAAGTTAAATATAAAATCAATTTAAATATTATATTAAAATATTTATAGAATTTTTTTGTTATACGTTATTATACATATACATAATTTTATGAAAAAATGTTTTAATTCCAATTCTTCGGATACATTTTTAATGATTACAGCAAAATTAGAATTTTTTATTTTAACTTGTTTTAGTATTAATCCTTAAAAGGATAATATATTGGTGCTAGGTTGAGAAAATATATATATAAAATATTATAACGAAAACAAATATATGTGGGTGTAAATATAAAAAAAAAACAATAATAAAAATAAAACATATCTTAATTTTTCTTAATTATAAATAATTTATTTACTCATAACTTTTAACTTATTTATATTTTTATACTTTTAACCACGTTTTGCTTATTCTTTCACATTGTAAATGAAGTTTTTGATTAATTTTCTTTATGATTTTTTAAATATACTATGTATAAATTTAAGTTAATTTAACCTATATATATGTAAGTGTACACATACATATATTTGTATATATGCATATACCTATATGTATATACAAATTTACGTATTTGTTTCGTAAATAATCATTAGCTAAATTTGTAATATCAAAAGTTATGTTCATATACAAACATCTAAGAACATAACTGCATCAATATATAAGGTGTTTTGCATAAGGGGCATATAACTTCAGCCTATCCTCAAAATGCAATTTTTGCTGGAAATTGATCAAAAAATCATTCCTGAAGTATTTTACGATCTTGTCCGAAACACCCTGTATAATACATAATGCATGTAAATATAGAATGATATACATATACAAATATGGATATATAAATATTTTTGAATAATGGCATATTTATAAGCATATATATTTAGTTTTCTATACATATATGCATAATATATATATATATATACTTATATGCAGTAAAAATACTTGTATATACACTCCATATGCAAGAAAATGTAAACATTATGTATGTAAGTACATATTTATTTGTACATACAGTGTAGTTCGTGCATCTACATAAAGAGCTGTTAATGAAGAAATCTGTATATAGAGCATATATGTATACATATTATATTTACTTGCATGCAGAGTTATTCACGGTATCATTAAATATATTTATCATACGATACACTTCTATTAATATTAAAAATATTAGGTTGTAATTGCCACCCAGCCTATCGACTCATTTTTTCTAAAATAATCATACGTTAAAAGAGTAGTTTTTGAATGTGCCTGATAAACTATTGTATAATTAAAAAATCTGATGTGGTCAGCACATAACCGACCGCATTGTGTATTGTCTAGTTAAATGAAAGTGTTACAGAATATTATAAAAATGTCTGTTAAATAGTTTTTTCGAATTTTTAGGACATTAGTAAGCTTATAGTTAACATGCTTAGAAAAATGTAAATTTGGCTCTTAGTAGAGTTTCGCTTTGTGCTACCCGAATTCCTCGCCAGTTAGTTTCGGTAACAACCAGAACTCAAATATCAAATCAGTTCTCGAGCCCTGATCTTTCCAAAAAATTTATATGTTCATTGCTTTAATATGAGGAATTCATATATTAAATTTCAATGAAATCGGTTGATTATTTCTCTTTATATACAGAAAAATGTATATTTGGCCCGTAGTAAACGTCTAGTTGCCGATGCCTGATTTCTTCCAAAACATACGAATTTTTACGGACGGTCGAGCTGAGCTTATATATAAAATTTCAAGTAAATCGGTTGAATATTTTCTTCAAAATGTTGAAAAATGTAAAACAGGCCCGCTAAAAAGTGCAGTTCCCGAGGCCTGATATATACCAAAAGTTGATCGATCCGTGCCATGGTGGAAACAAACTTACATATAAAATTTCATCAAAATCGGTTCAGCCGAACTTGAAATACAGACGGACAGACCGACAGACCGACAAACCGACAGACCGACAAACCGACAGGTTGCTAAAAATAGTTTATTTACACTTCCCTACTATGGAGAAGTACGTTCCCACCGAAAACTCGATATGCAAAATTTGTTGCCATCACATAACCTACCTATTGTTTACACAATACGGTCGGTAAAAAATCTGATGCGATCAGCACATAACCGACCGCAATGTGTATTGTCTAGTTAAGTGAAAGTGTTACGGAATATTATAAAAATGACTGTTAAATACTTTTTTTCAATTTTTAAGGCATTAATAACCTAAAAATTGAATAAATTAGCATACCTTGAAAAATTTAAATTTGGCTCTTAGTAGAGTTTCGCTTTGTGCTACCTGAATTTCCTGAAATGCTTGCCAGTTAGTTTTTGTAACAACCAGAGCTCAAATAACAAATTTCAAGAAATTCCCTCAATCCGTTCCGTAGATGTGCTAAAAAATGTAAAATCGGCTTGTAGATCAGTTTCCTAGCAATGATCTTTCCAAAAACTTTATACGTTCATTGTTTTATATATGAAATTTCAAGTAAATCGGTTGAATATTGTCTTTGAAATGGTCAAAAATGTAAAACAGGCCCGCTTGAAAGTGCAGTTCCCGAGGCCTGATATATCCCAAAAGTTGATCAATCCGTGCCACAGTCGAAATAAACTTACATATAAAATTTCATCAAGATCGGTTCAGCCGAACTTGAGATACACGCGTGCATATACAGACCGACAGACCGACTGACCGACAGGTTGTAAAAATAGTTTATTAACACTTCGCTACTATGGAGAAGTGTATTCCCATCGAAAACTCGATATGCAAAATTTGTTGCCATCACATCACCTACCTATTGTATACACAATACGGTCGGTAAAAATATGTTGAGTGTTTGCTAATAGTATGGTGTGCTTTTAAAACTTTATAAGGTTACAAAAAAAAAAACAAAAAAATTGATTGAATTTTTACAAAACAAATTTGTATAAGAGCTTTTATCGATTATTGTTAAACAATATGAAGTGTTAAATGCTTTTTTAAAATTACATAATATGTATTATTCCAGTAATTTCTGGAATATGTACATATTTTTACGTATAGATAAGTTTTAAGAAAATTTTTCAAAAACTCTTTGCGTCTAAGCTTTTTATTTACAACTTTCGATTTAGGAAGATAGAAATTCAATACAAAAGTTTTTAATTTAAAAAGAGGCTTAAAATTAAGGTTTTTTCAACTTTGTGTACTTTCGGAATGACAATAATTTTACAAAAATATTATTTTTCATGTTTGTAGTTGTATTAAGAAGTACTAAATTTTAGAAAATATTTATGTTTTCAAATATTTTTCTTTACTGTTCTTCTACCACATTATATCATGCGATTATTGGGCAATCCCTGTTATATTGCTTGCCATTTGTGGAAACAATCTGTTTTTCGTTAACCTGTCTGAATTATAAATTTATAAACCAATTTGTGGACATACAAATTTAGTAACATTTTTTTAAAATTCTAGCAACTCAGATCGTTCAATATTGTCTCCTAAATTTACTCTATTTCAATGCTCTCAGCGAGATTAAATAAAGAACACGTCTTAGTAATAAATCACCAAATATGTGTACCTATGTATATATACAAATGTACGTATATATATACATATGTACATTATATATACACATATGTACATGTATATTCATATATACGTATATTATGTATATTATGGATATATTATGTTTATGTATATATTTATTATGTATATACACACATATATATAATATGTATACATACAAATATATATACATGTATTTTAACGTACACGAGTTACCATTGGTTAGACAACAACATATACCATTGATTAGAGGGTCGAAAATAGGAAAAACGTTTTTTCCGGACTAGGTGCGAAATCTAAAAGGTTTCTGAGTTATAGGGATTTAACAAATTCTCACAAAATTTGTTCTTATCCAAATTTTTTTGATTATAACTTCCGTTACGAAGAAGATAGGGACTTCAAACAAAAAGTTTCTGAAAAGCTTAGTAAAGGGCTTAAAATAAACATGTTTGTATTTTATTCATAAAGCACTTTCTACATTTTGTATTTTATGTACTTTCAGATTACCAAGTATTCGAACTTTAGGAAAAATCAAATTTTTCCCCTTTTTTGTTTTTTCATTTTTTTCTCTCCAACCAATGGTGTTTCTATACTACTGTGGCTTTCTTTGAATCACTTTTCAAGAATATGTTCTAACCGTTTTTGTTTTTCCTAAAAATAAATAACAATCTTATATTAAAAAAAAAAGAAATATTTTATAAATTGCAAGAATTATAAGTATGTATGTATGTTTATTATTATTCTCTTTATAAATATAATATTATTAACTTTTAAATCATTTTTAAGTATTAAGCAATAATGTAAAAAATTCGGATAGGCTTTCCTGAATTTGTTAAATTCGAATACAATTACAAATTAGGTAAATGATTTTCTTTCTTGTTATGAACTTGAAATATATACATAATGTATGTACGTAATATTTGAAAAATAATTTGTTCAGTGTATATAATTGTTCTTATTACAAATACTTTCACATATACATGCTAGTACTTTCTTAATTTTAGAAACCTTTGTTTTTATGAGAATAATAGTCATCTAGTAAAGTAAAAACAACAAACATCCCAAAAAAAAATTTTTAAATAAAATTTTTGTTTTTTATGCGGAAAAAATCACTTTAATTGCAAAATAAGATTTTAAAAAAATTATCGGAACGCAGTGTCAATTTTACTTCTGCACCGTAAGTGAAAAAATTTGATGTTGAAGGAAATAGAACGGTTATTAAGGTAAGTTACGCATTTTCGTTTATGTTTAATAAATATATAAATGCAATAAAAAATAAAAAATATTGGGATCGGAGCACATATTTTGTGCACAATTTCTAAAGTGATAAAAACAATACAAATATGTATTTACAAGGCAAATTTCATTTTTAATTTCCTGCATTTGATTTTCATTTTTTTAATTGAATAAAAACATATGACTCTGACAATACTTAAACAACTTCGAAAACTTTATTTACTGCAAGTAAGAATTTCGCAATTTTTACAGTCGTTTTTTATTGCTGCTAAAGTTACTTAAGTTCTAAATTAGAAATGCAAACGCAGCTTGCATTTTCAAAAATGCCCTTAATTTCAGCATATACATATTATGTACGATGTTTTTTGACGTTTGCGAAAAATTCAGTAATATATTTTTTAATATCTTACTAAAGTTATTATAAGACCAGATGCTAGTTTTAAGATACATTAATATTTATTAGCTTATTATTAATTAAAATTTAACTTTTTAGTTATTTTTGTCTGGGACCTAATTATTAAATGTTAAGTTTGAGTAAATAAACGTGATGTTATTTCTAGGAGACACACATCTAGGTTGGAAGTTCTTTAACTTTATGTTTATACATTGAAAGTACATGTGCTATAACCACGAAGAAAATTTTGATTTCAAACGCTTTTGAATTAAAGAGTTCTTTTTAATGCCATATGATGTCTAACTACTAAGAGCAGAGAGTAAATAAAAAATAAAGAGTTCAAATGGAAGGGGTGTCAGAAATTATTTGTGTGAAGGAAGCTGATAAATTAAAAAAAAAAAACAATTGGTAAATTCTATTTGAAGAATGAATTTAAAAAAAAAACGAGAAAAAAAAATAAGGGAGAGGGGGAGATCCCGGCGGCGTCACAACGGGCCTTGATGCCTAGATGTACCCTTCGGGGGTCGTGCAACCTAACCTAACCTATCACACATAATAGCCCTAAAAATACATTTGTTTTCACGAAATTTCTATATTGTAGCCCCAACAATTTCTGGGAAAATGCCAAACAACTTTGGAGTTTTATGGCAGCTTTTACAAGTGCCTATGAGATTTCAAAAACTTTTAATGAATATAGACCATTTTACAATGTTTCATTTTGCGACATTTCAGTACTGTAGGTTGAACATTTTTTAAGATATAGCCGAATAACTTTTCGAGTTACGGCAGCTACCAGAAGGAGCTAAGCAATTTCAGTGGCTTTTATCAAACACAATGGCCCTAATAATATATTCGCTTGTGCGATTCTGATTCTAGTTTCAATACTATAGCTTTTATAATTTCCGAGATATAGCCAAATAAATTTTAAAGTTGTGTGGCTGCTTCAAGAAAGTGAACTTAAAAAAATTTAATAAAAAAAGTAAAAAAAAAAGTTATCATAATCTAGAATCTAGATCTCTTTTGAAACCATATTAAATAAAGTGAAAGTAAAAAAGAATACTCAAAAATTTCGCAAAAATAAAAATATTTTTCGATCGGAATACTTCGATAACATAAAACATTGAAAAATGTTTTGGTAACGTTCTTCGATTGCAATCTTTCGGAAAATAGCTCCAGCTGGTGGTCTGATAGATATATATCGCATAAGTTCTTTTATTATTTCCATCCACTCTGTGTCTAACAATTAATAGAAGAGGAAAACACATTGTTATTTTCCTCCACTGTTAGTTGTTAAGACACAAGATTAAAGCGGCAGCAATTTTAGGTTTGTTAAAGTTTTCCAAAGTTAAAAATATGTTGTCAGACCACAACAAATATGGTAATTTTGTGTATACAAGACAAAAATAAACAAATAAATTTAAATTTAAGGTTGAGGTTTTTGTTAAATACTTTCTTCGGATCTTCCCGCCATTAATTTAAATTTAATAATTTTTAATTTTTTGGTAACTCGTTTAGATTTTTAAAGTAAAATAGTGATCCAAAAAGTTTCAAGTAAGGAATGGTTTCTATCGAATGCAAATTTTGAAATAAAAGCTATATGATTTAATCTTTTAAATAAAAAATAATAATAATAAATAATAATAATAATAAGAATAATATTTATAATAATAAGAATAATATTATACATAAGAATATTAACATAAGAAAAAGAGACATGTGTATAGTTGATTATATTTAACATTATTTACTTAAATAACTTACATAGATAACAGAAAGATGTTGGTGCAAATCCTAGAAATTTGAGTTAGCATAAAAAAAGTTTTTTTAGTTTTGAAAGTTATAAAATTGTCATATGTTTTTTTAAGTTTCAAAAATTAAACCACAAAATTAAATATTTTATTAACTGCAGTACATTGAAATTGAAACTTTAAATTTTTTATTAAAGAAATAGTAAAATTTGAAAGAAATTTATTCTAATAAATTCTGTAATCGGACATTATTTTTTTTAGGTACAATAGTTTCCGCAACAGTAGAATTAAAAACTGAGTTGTTGGGCGTATAATTTAAAAATCTTAATATGCAGTTGTTATAAAGCAGTTATAAAACAACTTGTAAAAGAGCATTATCAAACACATTTTATTGATAGCACGTGCAGTACTTTATTGTCAAACAAAGGATACATTTAGTACTAAGTTAGAACTGAACTATCAAAAATTCAGATAATTTCATACCATATGTCTATCAGGATGTGTAATAGTTATTATAAGTAAATAATAATATTGACATAGCAAAAATACGGATCAACTACACATGTCTCTTTTTCTTATGTTAATATTCTTATGTATAATATTATTCTTATTTATATATGAACATACCTACACATATACATATATACGAAACAAGCTAAGTAAACTGACTATTCATTATAGTAGTATCAATATAATATACTTATAATTTTTTATAATAACTGAGTACACAATGATGTAGTTTGATGTATGCAGTTAAACTTAATTATTGTGTCAGTTACAGATCGGAAATGCACACTTGTGTGGTGTATCATAATGATTAAAAAAAATTAGCGCCAAAGTAAAGTGTTGTATATAATGTACATACAATTAATTGTAAAGCAATACTTTGTTTTTGTTTTGTAATTTCTTAAAGTACAGCGAGAGCTCCTAAAAACAGAAAATTTTCTGTTGCGTTATTTATGTTAAAAATACTGCGTACACCTCTAAAAACTTATGAACAATGTAATTATAATATTAATAATATAATTATAATTATAATATATTAAGATACATATTTATTTTGAATATTTCTTAAAAATTGTCTTTTAGATTACAATTTTTTTAGTTTATAGTTTGAAATTTTTAGAAAATCATAGTTCAAATAGTTTTAAATTTTTGGAAAAACGTAAAGCTAAGGCTTTTACAATTTTTTGGACCAATATATGGATTTACGTTATCATAATTTGGTTTAAAACCTTTTAAACTTTCTTTCTTTTCAAATTTTGATTTTAATAAAATTCGTCCCTACATATTTTTTGCTCATTTCACTATAATTGTAGCTTAAAAATTAAAATTTTTAAAAACATATATGTACAACATACATATGTTGTTTGAAACAATTCATACTTAATATTCATATACATATGTGTGTATTCATGCTTATACAAAAATATTACGTACTTCCATACATACTATTTTTGCAACAAATAAATGAAAGAAGAAAATAAAGTTTGGTCAAACGTATGGTATGTATTGTAGCACTTTTCACTTCAACAAGGGAAAATACTGCTTTTAAAAACAACTTCACTACTACACTATTAGAATTACTGATCATTTTTTTTACTGTTCTATTAGAATTACTGTTCATTCATATACGGAACTATTTCAAGGATTGCATACACTCGTATTTACGATGAAATATTTATTCAGTCTTTGAAATGGAACAAAAATAGATTTAAAGAAGGGTTAACTATATTTAAAGGGGGTAATGGGTATTTTAAGGATCAATTGCGTGAGTAAAGAAAAATAATTGTACTTTTTAATGTCATGAAATTTACCGTTTTGCGTTTATAGAAATTTGAAAAGCTTGCGGTTTCGCAAATATAAAATGCCGAAAATTCTAATTTTACAAATTTCGAAAGGCCATAACTTGACAGGGGGTGGAGGTGGGAAAAAGTTTATTCTTGTGAAATGAAGTATTTATTAATGTCTAAAAGCTGTTCAAATTTTAGATTTTCACAACCTGGGGTCAGAAGAAAAAGGATATCAAAAATTTGGAAAAAACGGATTTTGAACAACGGTAAATTTTAAAACTAATTTTGTTTTTTTTAAAGTATTTGCCGCGGTTGCAAAATTTAAAAAATGCCTTTAATTTACCTGTAATAAATAGTTAAAAAGTACCATTTTTAAGGTTTTAGTTTCTAGTAAAGATCTATGTATATATCAAATTTCAGCTTTCTATCTGCAAGGGTGTGGAAGTTTTGTAAACATGCAGAGACGGACGGACAGAGTGAAACTAATAAGCACTTTTTTTAAATAAATTTTTGGAAAAGTACTAAAAATTGTGGTTTGACAAACTCATTTCTATGAAAATAAATAAATTTTAATACACATAAAAAAATAAAGTTGGGTCAAACCAACAGTTTGTATTATAGCATTTTTCCCTTAAAAAAGTGACAATACTGCTTCTTAAAACAATATAGCTATGTAGCACATTCATATCATATACAAATATATTTGAAAATCGCATACATTCAGGATTAGTAATGAAATCTTTGAAATAAAACAAAAAAAATTTAAAGAGGTGTTAACATAATGCTCGAATTAAAGAGTTAATTTCGTGAGTTAAGAAAAACTAATTACATTTATTAATATCATGGCATTAACGCTAACTTTTTGCCTTCATAGAAATTTGTAGAAGCTTACAGTAATACAAATATAAGCTGCTAAAAGTTTAGACCGAAAATTATAAGATGCCTCTAATCTCGAAGAGGTTCGGGCTGAAACCCTGGTCAGGTCGCTATAATAATTGTACTTAATATTATAAAGCTTAATATACAATATTATAAAATAAAATATTAATATAAAATTATTTGACTATGTATTTGTAATATTATATCTGGTACATCAACAAAAATAAACAATAAATAACAGTAACCTTCAATATTTAGTATGAAGCAAAATTACGGCAAGCTGGTCACCATCTAGTTAGCCCTTCAAACCGATGCTGGACTTCAAAGTCAAGTGGAAGGTCCTAATTCTCTCAAGTGAAGTAAGTTAAAAATAATTGCATATGTATAGCTAATATAAAAAACAAACTCTCATTCTTGCATATGACACGAATTTCCTCTCAAGCGTATACGTTATTTGTGATTTGTATAAAACAAAATTTTTGCTACTATTTAAAATTTTCGTTCTATGAAATAGCCAAAAGCGGCTCAACAAAAGTTTCGTAGAAGACGTAGTTGTCATAATGTGGGAATCAATTTAGACTCATCACTGTTTCTAAAATGTCGCCTAAATATTACAAAATCATGTGGAAATTTGAGACATATGTTTTTGCAACTCGCAGCCTGCAAAGTTTACAAAAATCTGCTCAAACACATTCACATTTCGGAATTTTTAGTACCGGGACCCATGCTCTAAAACTTTCTTTAACTCATTTCAATATGCAATCTTCTGGTTATAAAAAATTCTGTTTTGGTAATATTTGAAATTCTGAAGGCAAAATCTAAAAAAAGTTAAAAGTTTTTCCTTTTGAATTTGGTTTGAATCATTTTAAAGCCGGATTTCATGTATAACAAACTTTTGGCTTATACCAGAAAATTTAGGGACTCCATTTTTTGGACTAACATAATTTCGGACAGAAATGATGTTCTACGTCATCCCTAAATGGTGCTCACACATCGTTCCTGAAAGCAATATGTTTAAGTCGACATTATCAAGTTATTTTAACATTGATAATGCAAAAATGATGAATTTAACTTAAATGTAAAACAGTTTCTGTAGATTTTTTGATACGTACATAATATATAGTTGCTTATACTTTATAATTTAACAATATTTACAAGTTATAAATTTGAATGGCAAATGCCGCAAACTTACAATTTTATCATCTGCCCTACCACGAATTCCTCTCGTAGAATTTTACGAATTTCGAATTTAGCTACGCCTTACACTTTTGAATGATTACAAATTCCTTTCGTGGAGATTATGAATCAGCAATGGCAACACAATTTTTTCGGAGTGTCAAAATCAGTACTTTATTTCAACTGTGAAATGTTTATATATGCTTTTTGTTGCTATATCAGTGAAAAAATTTGATATTTCTTAAAAACAAAGGAGTGAAAAAAATTTTTGTTAGCAAATATGAAGTCACTTCGTTTCATGGTAACTCTTTTAGAAGAACTCAAATTCAAACAAAAAAATTTAAAACTTGAAAATTTAAAACAGCCACTCTCTTTAAACTGCTTGTTGCGTTGGAGTATTTCCTTCGTAGACTATTGAGGGTTAGTTTTTCTACGAACGCAATGTATAATTACTCTGTTACGAATATTTGTAGTAGAATTTTGGTAATTTGGAATTGATAATTTGAAATTCGTAATTTTCTAAATTTCGGAGCTACGAACAAAATTCATGATAGGGTTGCATACAATTTTCGATACGATTTATTTTTTTTTTATTTTTGCTAACTTAGAATTAAAGATTTTCATAATATTAGCTATATAAAATTAAATAATAATAGAACACTAAGGATTAAATGTAAAAATGGTATACACTTTTTGTTTTTATAATAGTGGAACTAAAATAACAATAGTTTCAACAACTTTAATAATTAGTTAATATTAATATAATTATAAAATGTAATATTCATTTCCTATAACTAATTAAACTGGTTTTCACATTTAACGTTATCAAATTATTGTTTCACATTATACATCTTTTTGAGTTTTAGTTACATAAAATACTGATAAAAATTAATTAGAGTTTCAAATTCTGCAAAAGGTATCCCACAGCAATACAAAAAAAAAATTTTATTTTGTTTAGAAATATTTAGCAATCTTTTCAATTTTGGATTTGTTAAAAAGAATTTTTTCAAAAAAAGAAAAACCATTGATGATTATATCCTAAATAATTTTCACTTCACATATTATGTATGTATATTTAGATATAATCTTTTTCGATCTACAGTCAGTTGAAAAAAAATCGGTCTCAAATTTTTCTTTTATGTAAGTGAATGCTAACAATATTGGAGTGGTGCAACAGCAACATAAAATAGCCATTAAACATTTGTTTTGACGATAATTGGTTCTGATAATAAACTTTTTTAATTTTCGAGAAAAAGCTACCTAAAGTGAAAATCTAGCAAAAAACCGAAAATGAGTTTTGAGTTTTTGAAAAACACGAAATTTCTCGGAAATAAATGTTATTACTTTTTTTTCTTTTTCAATGCTCTATAATGACAGGTGAAGTTTTATATTTAGCACTTTTTTTAGTCAGTCATAGATGTGCCTCATAAATAGAACCAATTAAATAAGTTTAAAAATACATGTGAAATATACCTGTTTCGTGTATTTTAAAACAAAAAATAATAGACGTTAGTTTTGTCTAATAAAAATTATTAAATATCATAATAAATATCATTTTTATTTGTTTTTATATCAATTTATTGTGTAAAATACATATTTTTGAACACATTTAACAACTGTAGTTCGAAAACCAGTATATTATAATATGGGTTTTCGAACATATATTATAATTAGGGTTTTAAAACTCACACTATATTATCACTCTTCGCATTTAATTGAAAGTATTTTTAATGTTATTCAAAGTAATTTTTGATGTATTTTATTTACAAAAAATATTTTTTGGAAACAATACAATGTTTTTGTAATTTTAAAATTCATCAATATTGTATGTGTATAGATTCGAAATTTAATATTGAAATAAAGTACTTCTTTCTGTCATCATTGTCACAAAAAATAAATGAAAGGAAGAATTAATGAAATCTACCTTTCATCAATGAGTGAGTGAGTGAATCATAAACAAACCTAAGATTCCCTTTTTTAATGATGTCATCGAAAGTTTAATTATATAAAATATTGCACTGCACAATGGCAACTACTTTTGACAACTCATTTTTTAATGATGTCACCAAAATGAATGATAAGTTTATTAAAAAGTGAATGATAAAAACAAAGTTTAACAATAATGAAAGTGCTGTTGGAAGAGACCACGTAGAATTTACGTAGTTTTAAATGTAATACCTGAAAAATATTAATCAAAAAAATTGATTTATTAAACGATGATGTAAAAAGTCGTACTAATATTAAAAAGCGTTTTATTTGTTTCAAAATATACAATTTTTATGTTGAATACTAAAAAGAAGATAGTTAGTTTTTGTGACAAAATTTGTACCAGTGGAACGAACTCCTTTGCTTTTTCGAATTTTCGAAATTAACGTCGCCGCTTTGGTTTTTTAAATTTTTGCTATTTTCATTTTAAGCTGTAAATAATATATGAAATTTAGTATCTGGAATTAAATCGAAATTTATGTTCATATTTATTTGATTTTGTTTTCCTAGGTTGATTTTGTTTCCTTGTTTTAAATTTTAATTGAAAAATACAGTATTTCTAACAAATTACAATGTTTAATTTTTAAGTCAAAAAAATCAAAAAAACATGTAAACCATAAACGTAAAGTTTGATTGACAAAAAATTTCATACAAATTATATTTTCTTCATTATCTTTTACAATTTAAAAACATTAACAGCTTTAGCAGTTTAATGTAAACAAAATTTAAGAATGTATTTTAAAATGTTTAAAAAAAAAGAAATTTACATATTTTAGGCAACTGGCCATCAAGAACCTGTAAAAATTTCTTTGCGTATTATCGTTCGAAAAGAATTTTTATGAGGTTAGTTTACTACATTATATTGGAGATCTCTACCATTTTTATAATAAAACTAATATTTGAAGTACTACTGTCTTTTGTTTAGGTGATTGCCACGTTTGACATTCTAATAAAAAAAAAGTATTAGAAAACGTATTAGAAAAAGTTTTACGTGACTGTAATCAAATGATACAGAAAGGTTTTGGTAGAGGAATCAATTTTCTAGAATAGAATTTTCTAGTACTCTCTTTCAAGTGTTGAACATGCAAGTTTTTGACAATCATCTGTTCTACGAGAGTTTTAACACTAGTTGCGGACCGCTGCAAATACCATTAAGTTTGGTAGGTGTGTATAATAAAATAAAATTGAGAAATTACGTATCAAACTTCCAGTATGACGCATTTCATTTTTTCTCGGCATACCCTACATGTACGTATGAAAACAAAACAAAAAAAATTTTAATATTATATAAGATTCTAGTACTTTAGGTTCTTGCTGAAATCAAATTTGGGGACATATGTATGAAATAAATCTATCTTCTGGTGTTACTTGATTGCTTCCAATCAGCTAAAATTTCGTAGCGTTACGTTTAAGTTTCAATGAGAAATGAAAAAGCACTTATCAGATAATTATTTACCACCCTTCCTTCAGTCATAATAATTTAAATGGTGACTGGAAAAAGCATTCACTTTTTGAAGTTCAATAATTTAAAACTGGTTGTTATGTAATATATGTATGTATGTTTGTTATTAAAAAATACGTACTAAGAAATTTTATATATGTATGTTTGTGAAAAAATCCAAAATGTTTCTGTCATATTAATTGAAAGTTGCTTTTATAATTGGATGTAAACGCACTGACGTATATGTATATGGATGTGTTTTTAACTATTGACGAAAACTGTTTACCTGTTTTTCGTTCAGTTCACCTATAATATTATTAATTTTTTACTATTTTTCACTATTTTATAAATTTTTAATGAATGTGTTTAACTCAGATACTATACTGATTTTGAATTATTCGCGCTTTTGGTTGATTATATGTGTGTTTTTTTTGTTTTTTTCATATTCCTATTATTTAATTTTTGTGTATAATATATGTGTATATATTAATTTTCTTATATTTTTTATATATATATATATATGTATATGTATGTATTGAATATTTTATTTTACTTTTTTATCAAATTTTTATTGGTAATCAATTTTTTTTGACATGTTTTAACTTTTTTAAAGTTTAACTTCGGCTGCAATCCTGTGCATGTTGCTGTTATGTTAAGTCTTGAGCTGAGTCTATTGAAAACAATTCTTTATATAACGCCGGAAATACCAAATTAGGATGTTCTTGTTTAAATCGACTTAGTGCCTCCATATGCATGATTGATAGTTCGCTAAAATTATTAAATTGAAAAATTGATTTAGTTTTGTGTATGCTACATCATTTGAAAAAATTATTTACTAGTCTTTTATTTTGTGAATTCATTTTTAAATAAATCTATGTATATTGTTAAAATTTGAATTAATACGAAATAGTTAAAGTTAGAACCTGACCATTGGGGCAGTGTTTATGGCACCGGCCCTTTAACCGAAGGGTCTCGGGTTCAGGGTACTATAAAAATTATATTCAATATTATATAACTTAATATGCAATATTAATAACAATAAGTATTATACAAGTAGTTTTCAAGTATTTATAATATTCGATACTAAGACTATGAAAAAATAAACAGTAAAGATTATAAACTGAAATATTTAATATAAATTAAAACAACGGTAGGATAGTCACCTAACTAGAGTTAGTTATAACTCTCTATGACTATACTAGGGCATGGTATCATACACTAGCCTTATGCACCTCGTAGGAGTGAAGAAGGAAAACAAAACAAAACAAAAAAAAAAAAGTTAAAGTTAGAACTATTTTATTTATATATGTTTTATTCCTTGCTTTGTGTCTATGTGAAGAATATTTTAGCAACTCTCTATTTTTCCATTCTCAAAAAATGTAAGTAATACTTGAATATATGCTAACATGATAATTTTTAGTTTCTCCCATCTAATCACCACCAATGAAAAAAACATGAACAGATGTAATCAATGTAGATATTAGGATAATCATGTAAATATTATGAGAATACACAAGTAAAAATGTTTCAGCCGGCGTAAACCGATGAATTATACCCAGCACCTTGACAATCTGGGTATAAAAATATGTTTATGAAATATCTAAAATTAGCTTTTATTGTTTTATGGCCATTAATCGCACCTTTCAGACCATTCCACAAAAACTTCACGGATATGTCTAACTTATAATTAAACCCATGACTGCCAAATGTCATGAAATTAACCTAATTATTTTTCTGAAATTTAAAAGTTTCGTTTAGAGTTGTATGACAGAAACCCGAATGAATAGAATAGAATTGTGTGTCAAATTATATTTACATATGTAATTTCCTTCCGCTTTGGGGTGTCCAAGTTTTAAGGGTTTTTCGAGCAAATTTTGGGAGTCTCAACAACATCTGAGACTCATGGAAGGGTAGGGCTCGGGACAGTGGTGATTCGTCACCCTGTCAGCACAGCGGTGTACCGCGTGGTGCACCCTATCGCAACGCTTCACGTTTTGGTTCACTACAAGGTGTTCCAGCTAAATCCAACTTTACTATTTTTTTCGCAATCGCACTAATTTTGTTTTATTTTTTTATTTCAACGTTTTCCATTGGTGGTAACCTATGACGCCCCAACCAGTGCAAACATCATCATGCACTAGTTTATAACAAAGTTTAAAACGTTTGCACCTAGAAGCTTGAAAACAAAACCAGGCCTATAAATTTCCTGTCGTATGAAAGTAAAAACGAAACCACAAACAAATCAGGAGAACGGGACCCAACATAAGAACCGACGACGATCCTATTAAAAACATCGGGAGAGATTAAATCAGATTTCATAAGTTGAAAAATGAATATCACGTCCGTGACATCATGTTCCTTACTTAAAGTGCGTAAGCCAATTAAGATAGCTTATTATCAAAGCAAAGCCCCAAGTCCATAATTGAAACTACCCTACCAAGAACTTAACCATTTAAAGTATAATTTTAATATTTTTGGCCATTTCTGCCTGGAATAACACATTAGCGCGCACTTACTAACGTGGATTTTCAACCAGTTTACAACCTGCAAAAGTTATCCAGATCACTCTGTAGAGCAACTGCCTCATTTACAAAACGAATACTCTCGAAAATTTTCATATCATCAGCATAAATTAACACTCCATTTTCAAAAGCGACGCTAAGTCATTAACAGTGAGGATGAAGAGCAATGGACCCATATGAACTTCAGAACTAACCACAGGCGGGGATGACACCATTCATACGGAAATCAAAATTCTTGAGGAATAAGAACTATTGAAAATAAAAGAGCCACTAAAGAAGAACATCACTTATTCAGAATTATTTGAGGAATACTATCAGTCCCGGTAAGAGGTACCTCATCTTCTTTTACAGGATCCAGCCTATGACACCAGTATATAACTACCTTTTTCTAAAGATCCAGCCTATCATTACAATTACATGAAGTAAAATTATTATTAAAGTCTAATACACAAACTGCGAAAACAAAATATTCATTAAAATCTTTAGCTATTTCAATATCCTCAGTAAAAACAAAATCACCTCTAAACTTCAATCTAGCATTGCTAGGATTTTTATATTTTATTAAAATCTCCTAACACAACAGTATTTACACATAATATTATTCACTTAAAATATTCGAAAAATCTTCTGAAAAACATCTATATTATGAGAATATAATCTATAAACCCAAATAAAACCTATCTTTTATTATTAAATTATTATACATACATAGTACATAGTTATACAAATAGTACATAATTTTAAAGCGACTGCTGAAACTACATCATAACTGGAAAATTCGCCAACTATATCGGTTTTTACATAAACACCAACTCCATCTGCAATGCAAGAATCATTTGCACAAGTATAGATATTATAATCTGAAATATTTTTTGGGGCTATAATTTCCTAATAAAATTATTAATTTCACATTCAAAAATCCAAATCTCAGAAATAAATATAAAATCTGGCTTTTTTGCAAAAACACCTGAATGTACTACTAAATCTACAAAGTTCCTTTTTGGACTACTCATGTGTTGATGTATAACAAAAATTTTATTTGTGATATTATTAAAATTTTAAGAGAAAAAATAAAAAATTTATTATAAAGTTTTAAAAGATCATTAAAAGATTTAGTCACGATCACTTTACTATTATCTGTTTTTTTAAATAAAATATTATTTTTATACCATAAATGCTTGTATTCAGTTGTAAGATTCATAGCAGCTAAAAAAACTGTTGTTTTGTACGTAAAAAAGTGCTTGAGTGTGTTTTGTACGTAAATACTTTTTTCATCACCAAATATTGCAGTAGCGAAATTTTTCTTGCAATTTTATATTATAGGAAGCAAAATCAATTTGAAGTACTTGTAAGGGATTATCCTACAGTCTATTTTTTATATTTTTAACAGAAGAGCTTTCAATTTGACGACCTGCAATATTTAGTTTTGCTCCTACACATAAAACCTTCTCAGCAACATGTTGGGCATTATTATTGTCAACATTTTCAATCCCAATAATATCAACAGAAGTTGTTTTGGTTATTGTTCCACAAGTTTAACTTGCTCTCCATTATAACAATTTTAGCCTTCAGGCCATTATTCTGTTTTTTTAAATTTTTAATTGTAGCTAAAAATCACTGTTTTGGTTATTAATACTCAATATCTCTTCAGTTGCCAGTTTTAAAGTAATAAAGTTTGAATCTTCACTATATTGTAGTATAATAATAAAATCTTTCCTTCGCATGTATTTTAACTCTCGCTCTCACACACAACTTTTTTCTTTTTTGCTTTTGGATTTTAGGTGTATTTGTTCTTCTGGTTGTCTCTATTATGACAAGTTGTAATGATATTACAGTCTGCTACAAATGATTGCGAAGACTTTTAAGAAGAATAGTACACTTTTGGCATCGAAAACTGTTGCCACTAGTTTGAGTCACCCATCATTTTTAGTTGCATGGAAGGTACCCGAAACCTTTGTCCGAATTAGTCCAATTCGAACAAAAATTGGTCCTGGGAACAAAAGAAAGAACTCATGAAAGTTTGGTGCCGATTGCATTATTTGTTTTTAAGTTATCGTGCGATTGGACGTCCTTAAGTCAACGCAGAATTTTGCAGTATATATATACAAGTCCAAACCAAAGACGACTCCTTCAAGTGGTTACAAACTCCACCCCAAAGTTAACATTCACGGAGGTGCAGAATATAAAAATGATCTACCAGATTATTCATTTCCCGACTATTAAGAGATGCTTTTTATTCTATGGCGAACACTGTTCTTGGCAACATTTTAACTTTTTATTTAAACAAAAAGGAAAGAGAAAATATAGCTAATTCAGCTCCTCAAAATCTATAATAAATAAAGTTGGGTCAAACCAATGGTTTGTATTCTAGCACTTTTCCCTTCAACAAGTGAAAATTCTGCTTTTAAATACAGTCTATGTATGCCTATCAAACTATTAAAATTATTTTCATTCACATACAAAACTATTTCTAGAATTGCATATTTTTGGGATGACGCATATATGCAGTGTTTGAAATAAAGCAAAAATTAATATAAAATGGGGTTAACATAATGCTCGATTTTAAGGGTTAATTGTGTGAGTTAAGAAAAATAATTATATTTTTTAATTTCATGGAACTTACCGTTAGCTTTTTGCGTTTATAAAAATTTGGAAAAGCTTGCGGTTTCGGGAATATAAGAAGTCAAAAATTCAAATTTTACGAATTTCAAGAGGTGATAACTTGAGAGGGGGTGGAGATGGAAAAAAATTTTCTTCTAACGAAATGAACTATTTGTTAATGTCTAAAAGCTCCTAAAATTTCAAGCTTCTACAGTCTGGGGTCTAGAAGAAAAATGACATCAAAAATTTGGAAAAAAAGGACTTTAGATAACGGTAAATTTGAACGGCCATTTTGTTTTTCTAAAGTTTAACTATAGTATATCACGCTAGGGGAAGCAAGCCACTGCCTTTCTGCGTTTGCAAAATTTCAAAAATGCTTATGGTTTCATTGCAACAAATATTTAAAAAAGGCCATTTTTAGGGTTTTGGGGGGGTATAACTTCTAGAGGGGGGGAGATAGGTAAAAATTTTGTTCTACGGAAATGAGTTTCTAGTGAAGATCTATGTACGTATGAAATTTCAGCTTTCTATCTTAAAGGGTATAGAAGTTTTGTAAACAAAAAAAGTGTCCACGGACGGACGGACGGACGGACGGACGGACGGACAGAGTGAAACTAATAAGCACTTTTTTCAAAAAATTTTTTGGAAAAGTGCTAAAAAAAAATTTACATGCCAATTTTAAATTTAAGTAACTTTCTTTGCCCATCAAGGCTGTTTTTTTAATTCTAGGTAGTTCATTATCTAGGATAGTGCAGATATGACTATCTATAAATTGTATCAGCTTCTGAAATGAAGAGAATCAGTTTCCGAAATGCTTAACGTACATATGTAATTGTGTAAGCACATATAGAATTATGTTTATCTTATACTTTTTTTTTGCAAAACTGGTGTTAAAATAATCGAAGGACAAGAATAGGCATCTGTATGATCATAAACTCGCAAAACTATGAATGTCGCTATTGTGTACATAACAGTGAGCACCCAACATATCACTAAGGACCTTGTTCTGGAAACTTTGTATTTGTTTGATGTGGATTTGTTGGGTACAACCCCATGGAAGTTATCACCGTCTCAGGTTACAAAGCATGCCATTATTCAAGTTCAATCGCGGTATAACCATCTCAGGTTACAACACATGCCTTACGAAATTTTTTAAGTTTAAACATGTTAAATTTATAATTGTTGAATAAGCAAATTGTATTTCAATACATTTTTTATGAAATAATTTCTTTCACACCAAAATTGTAAACTCTAGATATAATGTTCAATAATTATTAGCAAGTAAGAAAAATTACGTTATAAATAAGTTCATTTTAATGTAAAATTTTTAGTCTTAAGTTGATTCTTGACAAATAAATATTTTTTTATTTTAAAACGGTTTTGTCTCCGTTAACTGGCTCCCGAGCTAAATTGAAACACGGTTATAATTATCCGGGAAAGCAATAAAATTTTTTTTGTGATAACATAAAAATAAAAAACGAAAAAAATAAGAAACGGTACTAAAATTAGAGTAAAAGAAAAGTTACCAATTTTGAACAATTGAACTTAATCTCGAAAACAGTGCCTTGAAAAATTAACAATAGTGATTGTTTGTGATCGATTTTGTGTCATTAGCAGGATAAAGACAAACTCGACGTCCTTATCCAAAAAGGAACAACACACGTCGTCCAGCAACAAAGTCAGACATTTAGCAGACTCATCGGGTAAAAATCAGGCATGCGAGCCCACGCCATAGTCGCCTTAATATTGTTACTTTAAAAATTTTAAAATCAATAATAAAAAGTAATAATAATAAGAAAATTACAAGTGAATTAAATAAAAACAAATAAAATAAATTTTTCAAATAATTAAGCCAAATCAAATAACAACTAAAATATTTTTAAGTCAAATAATAACTAAAAAACTAAATGATCAAATAGTTAAATAATCAAAAATTAAACTTAAAAAAAGAATAACCAAGAAATTAAATTATCAAATAATTAAATAATTAAAACTAAACTAAACAAAGAAAAACTAAGAAATTAAAATTATCAAAAAACTTAAAAAAAAAAAAAGAAATTAAAATTTACTTTTGTAAAAATCAAATTAATAAAACTCTAAAAGAAAAAAAAATTATTTTACAAAAATGGATAAAATTACCGAGCAAATTGTACAACTAACAGGTGCAATTAATGCACAAATAGAACTATCAAAAAAATTTGACCAAAGGTTAGCAAGACAAGCACAACGAAACACTACACTAGTAGCAGTACCGGAAGACTTGGCAGCACCCAAAAGTGAACAAGATCTAAAAGACATATCCAGGTTGCCAGACAGTGTGAAGTACCAGTGTCAAATATTTGATAGCAGCGCGGTCTAATATGTGTCTTGGGTCCACTGCGTAGAAAATATATTACAATATTACAAACTGGTAAAAAACAAGCCTATATACAGGCCTATCCTTCAAGCAATTAGAGGAAAAATTAGAGGCTGTGCGGATTAAAGCCTTAATTTCCTATAACATTTTCGATGAAGACTGGTTGGAAATTAAACATTGACTTTCTGTACACTACGCTGATAAAAGGGATCTACGCATCTTAGAACACCAGCTGAGTACATTAGCGCAGGGAAGATCGATCATCGATGAATTCTACGCAAAGGTAAATCATCAGTTCTCTTTGATTATAAATAAAATAAAAACGGAAAACCATTCGAGAGAAACAATCAATGCTCTAGTCGAAGCACAAAGAAACAGAGCATTAGACGTGTTCATTAGAGGTGTTAGTGGAGAACTATCAAGATACTTAATGCTACAAAAACCGCAAACGCTTCCTAAAGCCTACTCAACATGCTTGGAAATGCAAAACTATAGCAACAGAAACTTTAATATACACAAAAGGAATAGCTATAACCCAGTGACAGTCCCAGTAAACAGGATGTCCTACAATAGAGCACGTCAAGTTATTCCAACACCACCACAAGCTCAACCAACTTTCTATCAGCAGCAGCACTAACAGCACAGCAAAAAATACAACATATTATATGCAACATCATAGAGCAGCGATACCTCCGCCAACACCACCAAAATCCTTCGAGAAAATGGACGTGGATAGATCAGTGCAAACGCGACAAGTGAATTACATGAATAGACCAGCGAATAATCAAATGGAGCCACAGAAAAGACCACTAAGTGTAAACTTTCACCCAGGTGAAAGTTTGCACTTAGTAATGAAGATTCTGAAAGCATCGCCGAGGAATTAGAAGAAGAAGAAATTCAGGAAGTAAATTTTATGACGGACGCCTCTCCAGCGTTCCTTACATAGAATATCGAACCAAAGACGACAAAACATTGAAATTCCTCATCGATACAGGTGCAAACAAGAATTTTATTAAACCCGAAATTGCACCAAATGCTAAACCAACCAATCAGCCTTTCAACATCCGATCAGCTGGAGGAGATATTCGACAAAGAAAATCGGAGGAAAATTTTTTGAAGCAATAGGAAGCAATACTTTTACCGAATTTTTTGTCCTCCCAGGGCTAAAAACATTTGATGGTATCATAGGCGAAGACACGTTGAAAAAACTTAATGCAGTAATAGATAGAAAGAACAACATCCTACAAATCAGTCCAAATATAAAAATTTCACTAGAAGCGAAAATATCAGCTCAAGCAAACAATATCGAAATCAGAGAAATCAGAGAAATCAAAAAAAACAAAACTTTAGCATTAGTAAACCAATACAAGGAAATATTCGGACCTATCAATGATGCGGAAATTATAAAAACAAACGTCGAAGCAGAAAAAGAAATGACAACAGACGAAGAAATCTACGTAAAATCATACTCTTATCCAGTGGCTATGCGAAAAGAAGTAGAAAAACAAATAAAAAAACTCCTAGAAGACGGCATAATACGACCTTCGAAAAGCCCGTATAACGCACCCATTTGGATAGTGGAAAAGAAATCAGATTCGTTTGGAAAGAAAAAATTCAGAATGGTCGTGGATTTTAAAAAATTAATTCCAATAACTACAGCCGATACCTATCCTATTCCAGACATTTCTAACACGATTTCAAATCTAAACAACTCGAAATATTTCACAACACTCGATCTAACATAAGGATTCCACCAAATACGAATGAAAAAGGAAGATATAAAAAAAACAGCGTTTTCAACTTTAAAAGTCACCAGATTACCGTTTGGCCTAAAGAATGTCCCGGCAATCTTCCAAAGGATGATCGACGACGTCTTAAAGGAATCTGTAGGTAAAATATGTTATGTCAACATAGATGACATAATCATATTTGGTGGCGAAACAGAAGACCAACACTTGGACAGCGTCAGAAAAATATTCTCAAAGCGGCAGAAAGCGAATTTACTAGTTAACCTAAAAAGAGTGAATTCCTAAAAGAAGAAACGGAATTTCTGGGATTCATCATAACAAACAAAGGAATTAAGCCAAATCCAGCTAAAGTCGCAGCTATAAAACAAATAAAAGCGCTTTCGAATTTAAAAGAACTAAAAGGATTTCTTGGTCTTACCTCTTATTATAGACGCTTCATAAGAGATTTTGCGAAAATAGCCAAGCCCCTCACAAATCTTACTAGAGGGGAAAATGCACAAATTAATGCAAGGCAATCACAAAAAGTGCGAATAAAATTGAACAAGGAACAATTTGAAGCATTTCATACTCTAAAAAAAGTATTGTCATCATCAGAATTGCTCATATTCCCCGACTTCAGTAAACCTTTCTTGCTTACAATGGATGCATCAAATCATGCAATAGGCGTCGGCCTCTCACAAGGTGAAGTAAATAAAGACAAACCAATAACTTATATTTCTAGATCCTTAAATAATACGGAAGAGAATTATGCTACAAACGAGAAAGAAATGCTCGTCATCGTTTGTGCACTCGAAAAATTAAGGAATTATCTTTATGGCGCAAAACAGGTCAACATACTAACTGATCATCAGCCCCTAACATTCGTACTAGGAAATAAGAATAATAATTTCAAACTTAGGAGATGGGAAGCACGGTTGGAGGAATATAATTACAAACTTATTTTTAAACCAGGATGCACGAACAAAGTCGCAGACGCCTTATCAAGACTACCCGCTGAAGTAAACGCAATGCCAACATGAACCGGCGAGACAATCCACAGTGTGTACGAAGACAGCACCAACTTAATTCCACATGTTGAAGCTCCATTAAACGTATTCAAGAATCAAATAATTATCGCACAAGGCAAAGAATGTGATTGTTATAAAATGCCACATGCAACATATCATCGGCATTATATCAGCATACCAAATATAAACAAACAGAATCTAATCAAAATACTAAAAGAAAAATTACACCCAACTATAACAAACGGAACTAAAATCCCAGAACAGTTTAGTCAACGCTTACAAGAACTTTATACAGAACACTTGTCAAACTATAAAATTAGAATCTCGCAGAGAATAGTACAAGATATTGGTAGAGAAGAAAATATTTATTCAATTATACGAGAAACACACAAGAGATCTCACAGAAACTACAGAGAAAATAAAGAACAAATCTTAGAGAAGTACTACTTTCCGAACATGATATCACGGATTAAAAACTTCACTAAAACATGCGAAGTATGTAACATCAAGAAATACGACAGACATCCCAGTAAACCGGAATTACAATCACCACCCATACCAGCATATCCAACAGAAATAATTCATATAGACATTATCAAGATAAAAAATTAAAAATTCATCAGATAATTTTCAAAATTTACAAAATTTTTTCACATCAAAGATAAATCCGTGCTTAATATCAGGGACAAGTTAATTAAAATTATACACTACTACACTATACCAAAGATGATCGTAATGGATAACGAAGCCAGCTTTACAAGTCCCATAGTAACAGACTACCTCAAAACACTCGGAATAGAAATATGCTTCACACCACCCCAGAAACGCGAGGTAAACGGGGCCGTAGAACGTGTGCATTCAACAATAATTGAAATTTTAAGATGTCTCACCAACGAGTATAAAGAACTAACCCTTTAAAGAATTAGTAAACATAGCAGTAGACAGATATAATAACACATTTCACTCTGTCACACGAAGGAAACCTACTGACATATTTTTCGGTAGATCCCAGCGAATCAACTATCAAGAGCTAGTAGACTTCAAAGAAAAAATAAATGAGGTCCTCGTAGAACGCATTAGAAGAAATCAAAAGACCAAAATAAGTCGTGAGAATCAAAAAAGAAATAAACCGAAAAGCTATAAGAAAGGTGAAATCGTTTTCACAGCAATTAAGCAAAGGAAAACGAAACCAAAATTTATAAAAGAAACCGCAGCAAAAGACAACAAAGTAACAATAGCTACTACATCAGGAAGAAGAGTGCACAAGTCACAAATCAAAAATATTAACTAATTAAAATTTTTTTTTAACAACTTTCAGCTTCAGATTATGGGCAATAAGTCAACCTTTCAACCTATACAAATATGACACTCCGATAATAACCATTAAAGAAAGAGGAGGAAAAATCTTAAGTGGAAACTTTAAATTGATACTAATCATCAAGCTGATGGAATACAAGGATATAACAGATGCAATGCTACCTTCATTAAGTAAAATAAATAAAACAAGCAGTCGTAAATCCCAAATAGCTCATCAACTTAGCCAAATATTGAACCTGATATCAGAACTGAGAGGGCGAGAAGGAAGAAGCCGACGCTTAATTAACTGGCTCAGAACCGCATGGAAATGGCTAGCGGGTTCATCTGACGCTACCGACTGGGATAATATCATCAGAAGCCAAAACGATATAATTGAAAACAATAATGAGCAGTACAAGATCAACAGAGTATTCAAAAAAACAGCCGAACAAATAACGAAGGACTATAATATAATTGCAAACCGTATGAATGACGACTCAACAAGCAATTCCGAACAAATTTTATTCAACAAGTTAACAATACTGATGGAAGAAATCCAAGAAATTGTCAGGGCCGTACAACTTGCAAAAAAGGGAATAATCAACACAAATCTACTGGACCAAAAAGAACTTATTCGACCAACTTATAACAGAAATCGAAACCTTGCATATTCAAATAACATAGAAGCTTTGGAATATGCAACCCCAATTATAATAGTTAAAAACTACACGCTTCTCTACGTGGTGTCCATCCCAAAAACAAGCAAAGACAATTCCAATCATATCATCATAAGACCAACGATTAGCAACAATAAACATGTTTTCTTAGAATACAAAGAACTCCTAACAAGTCAAGAAAAAACTTTTGGCATAAAACAAAGATGTAACATTTTCAAAGAGATCAGTATTTGTGAAGCAAATCAAGTAAAACAGTTAGAAAACACACACTGTATAGTGAAATTAATAAAAGGTTCAAACGCAAGCTGCAAATATCAAGTAGATGAGGAGCAAATAAAAGAACCCATCAACGAGAACATTATCTTCTTGACAAACTTCAACGGAACAATTGTAAATGAAAATTCTAGCAAAAATATAGAATACGAAACACTAAAAATTAAAAGAAATGATTTTCACAAGCAAAGAAATAAAAACTTCGTACATTTTGCCACCAGTTCTTCAGGCAAACGTTACTTAAACAGGAACGAAGCTTGATCTCAAATATCTGCACAATTTACACCATGATGACTTCAAAAAACTTAAAAAACTATATTCCAGTACTAAGGCAATTTCCCTCACTAACATTGTAATAACCATAGCTATTATCACCATACTCACATCGGTCGTGAGAGTTCAAGAAGAAAAGGAAAAATCTACTCCAATTCATTGAATTAAAACTGTGATCCACGGGACGCGGATTTTTAAAGGGGGAGGAGTTATCACTGTCTCGGAATTGAACTCGAATAATGGCATGACTTTTTTGTTTACAAAACTTTTACACCCTTGAAGATAGAAAGCTGAAAATTAATACGTACATAGATCTTTACTAGAAACTCATTTCCGTAGAACAAAATTTTTACCTATCTCCCCCCCTCTAGAAGTTATACCCCCCCAAAACTCTAAAAATGCCATTTTTTAACTATTTGCTGCAATGAAACTATAATCATTTTTGAAATTTTGCAAACGCAGAAAGGCAGTGGCTTGCTTACTCTAGCGCCACATACTACAGTTAAACTTTAGAAAAACAAAATGGCCGTTCAAATTAACCGTTATCTAAAGTCCTTTTTTTCAAAATTTTTGATGTCGTTTTTCTTCTAGACCCCAGCCTGTAAAAGGTTGAAATTTTAGGAGCTTTTAGACATTAACAAATAGTTCATTTCGTTAGAAGAAAATTTTTTTCCATCTCCACCCCCTCTCAAGTTATCACCTCTTGAAATTCGTAAAATTTGAATTTTTGACTTCTTATATTCCCGAAACCGCAAGCTTTTCCAAATTTTTATAAACGCAAAAAGCTAACGGTAAATTCCATGAAATTAAAAAATATAATTATTTTTCTTAACTCACACAATTAACCCTTAAAATCGAGCATTATGTTAACCCCATTTTATATTAATTTTTGCTTTATTTCAAACACTGCATATATGCGTCATCCCAAAAATATGCAATTCTAGAAATAGTTTTGTATATGAATGAAAATAATTTTAATAGTGTGATAGGTATACATAGACTGCATTTAACAGCAGAATTTTCACTTGTTGAAGGGAAAAGTGCTGCAATACAAACCATAGGTTTGAATCAACTTTATTATGAAATAATTTCTTTCATACCGAAATTGTAAATTCAAGACCTTTTTATTACAAAACTGTTTTTACATAAAAATTGTCATACTAAAAAAAATATATTCTCATAATGTTCAACAATAATAATCAAGTAAGCAAAATTAAGTTATAAATAAGTTCATTTTAATGTAAAATTTTTAGTCTTAAGCTGATTCATGACAAATAAATATTTTTTTATTTTAGGCTTTATCATTTGCTTACATATCAACACCACGATATGTATGTGCACAATCATATGTATGTATGTGCATGTTTATACATACATCTGTATTTTTAAAATTATTATATCGCAAAAATAAGAAGTTTAAATTTAAATAAAGTTGGGTCAAACCAATGGTTTGTATTGTAGCACTTTTCCCTTCAACAAATGAAAATTCTGCTTTTAAATACAGTCTATGTATAGCTATCACACTATTAAAATTATTTTCATTCATATACAAAACTATTTCTAGGATTGCATATATTTAGGATGAGCGATTTATGCAGTCTTTGAAATAAAGCAAAAATTAATATAAAAAGGGGTTAACATAATGCTCGATTTTAAGGGTTAATTGTGTGAGTTAAGAAAAATAATTATATTTTTTAATTTCACGGAATTTACCGTTAGCTTTCTGCGTTTATAAAAATTTGGAAAAGCTTGCGGTTTCGGAAATATAAGGTGTCAAAAATTCAAATTTTACGAATTTCAAGAGGTGATAACTTGAGAGGGGGTGGAGATGGAAAAAAATTTTCTTCTAACAAAATGAACTATTTATTAATATCTAAAAGCTCCTAAAATTTCAAGCTTCTACAGTCTGGGGTCTAGAAGAAAAACGACATCAAAAATTTGGAAAAAAAGGACTTTAAATAACGGTAAATTTGAGCGGCCATTTTGTTTTTCTTAAGTTGAACTATAGTATACCGCGCAAGGGGAAGCAAGCCACTGCCTTTCTGCGTTTGCAAAATTTCAAAAATGCTTATGGTTTCATTGCAACAAATATTTAAAAAAGGCCATTTTTAGGGTTTTGGGGGGGTATAACTTCTAGAGGGGGGGAGATAGGTAAAAATTTTGTTCTACGGAAATAAGTTTCTAGTGAAGATCTATGTACGTATTAAATTTCAGCTTTCTATCTTCAAAGGTGTAGAAGTTTTGTAAACAGACACACGGACAGACGGACGGACGGACGGACGGACGGACAGACGGACGGACGGACGGACGGACGGACGGACGGACGGACAGACGGACGGACGGACGGACGGACGGACGGACGGACAGAGTGAAACTAATAAGCACTTTTTTCAAAAAATTTTTTGGAAAAGTGCTAAAAATACGTAAGATATGAACATTTAACCTAATTAGATTAAAAGAATTTAAAGAATGGTTGTACTAGACTAATAATTCTGTATGAGATTCGTAATCACTTGAAAGAGTTTCTTGCTGCATAGACATTTAAACATATATTCCTGCTTTGTTCCTTCGCACAATTATCTAAGAAAAAGCAGGCACCACCAAAATTTCAAAAGATGTTTTTTTTTATTGTTATTAATTTTATTGAAACAATTCGAGCATGGATTTGGTTTGGAAGACTATTTTATATATTTCAAAAACTAATAAAACTAATGAAAGGGATGTGTTCAATCAAAGCATGTGTCTCAGAAGTTCCTATGAAATAGCTTGGCAGTTGAAGTACTTGAAGTAATAAAGCTCTTTAAGTGGATGAAAGGTTGCAGTTATTTGTCCAATTGCGGTTCAGATATATTTTAAAAGGTTTAGTGATATACCCTGGAACCTCCAGTAAATTCGGTAGAAATTCGGTACCTATTGGGGCGACACCAGGAAATTCGGTAACAAATTATAGTTTATTCATGGCTCAAAAACTTTTTTCAGCTAGTTCGCAAGGATTTGATTTTATAATTAGATTGTCAAGATATATTTACAATTCATAACTGCAAAGGTTGACTGAAACATTTTTATTTGCTTTTAAAAGATTCGGACATTAAAGTAATGTTCAGGCGTTTTCAGAGGTATATTTTTTAACGAAGGCTATGTATGTTTTGAATTAGTCAGCGGAAGGTTTACACTGATGTATGATAGTCAATTATACCTGTTCAAAAAATGCTTAAAACAGTGTTAAGCGGCTTTTTAAAAACTTTTAAGAAGTGACAAAAAAAATTCTTATATTAAGTGTGGACAACAAACTCAAGTAGATTATGACGAATTGTAAACGAAACTGATGTTTTTAAAATTATTCCAAAGAAAAAAAAATTTAAATTCTCAATTTTTGTATTTAGAAATACAAAATTTAATTAATAGGTGAATTTATAGCTCACACTCTCGTTATTGTTCCATTTGGGCAAGAACCAGGTGAGGGTCCTCAGTGGCATTTTGATAGGTCACTGCAGGCTTGGGGGACACCTCAGTCGGCTGGGCCTGGAAAATGAGGATATTTGCAGATTCTGTGGGGAGTATGGAGAGACCTCGGTGCACCTCCTGGGGGAGTGTAATGCACTTGCTCGTAGGAGGGGGGAAGTGCTGGGAGGCTTTGCTCTAATGGTGGCGGATTTACGATCTTCTGGTCCTCACAAGTTGCTTGAGTTCATCAGGAGGCTGCGTCTCGAGTGTGTGTTGTAGAGCATGCTCCGCACTCGGATGGGGGCGCACAATAGATCCTTATACGTGGTCGCGGTGCACTGTTGCCCCCGTTATTCAAATCTACAATTTACAATCTATTGTTCCATTTTGTTGTTCATACAAGAAAAGACTTTTAAGTTTTTGAAATAACTGGTACTTTATAAGGAGAACAATAAAGATTTGTTTCAGGTTTACAAACATTTAACAAAAGTAGTATAAGAACAAAGCGATCTAGTGCTTTTAAGAAGTTTTTAAAATATTTTTTGTTTAGTTAAGTATGTGAAAAAATAAGTAAGATGAATAAATTAAAAAATAATTTATCGGATAAAAAATATTTTGGAACTATGTAAATAGCTAAATTAAATTGATTAATTATGCTTTACAGTTAATATGCTATAATGATCCATGTCATACAAAAAAATTTTTTTGCACGACATGAGTCATTAAAGTACTCAAAACTTTTTTGAAAAACTTGTATGAAAACCTGATTCATACGCCAACGATTTTGGATATGGATCAAAATGCGACCCAAATCGAATTTTAAATAGAGGTGGATCAAAACGACAACGCCGTATTTACGAAACTATACTGAAAGATCATCGTCGAAAACTTATGATGGTGGTCTTAAGTCAGTACTCAGTCGACGATATAGGATTTGAATTCGTTGCTAGGCAGAATACTCCCTTGACTCTAGAGGAATTCTATGGGCCATTCGCAGCTTTGAACCTTCCAAGTCGGCGGGCCATGATGACACAACAACGGCGGAAATTCAATATGGTGCGAAAGTCATCTTTCCTTTGTTGCATATCATCTTTAAGTTGTGTATAGACTTAACCTACATTTCCTTCTAAGACTGGGAGAAGCTCTCGCAACTGTCCAAAGGAACTCACGCCTATCAGTCTAACATAATTTTTTATTAAAAATATTGGAAAAATATTTGACAACATAATGAGCAACCTTCACATGCATACTGTAAGGGGTTCAACGGAAACGGCCCATGTTAATACAGCATGTTGAAAAATCTCTAAACTCTAAATCGAACTGGGACACGTGGTGGGACAATTGATTCTGTTTCCCCGGTTCTCTAATTCTCGAAGAATTTGTTGGTGGCGGATACGTTAAATAAAAAACTATTTAAGGTACGCTATGTTTGTGTGTTTTTAAATACATTTAAAGCATTTTACCAGCAAAATTATAAGAAATAAAAGTAAATGCTACATATGTTAACTTTAAGATCCCATTATATCGTACCGTAAAAACCAAGAAGAAAAAAATAACACAAATTTTTGAGAAATTTCGAGCTTTAAAAAAAAAAAGAAACAAAAATTCTGACGAGTTTCAACTATTAAAATGTGGCTCGAATTGATTGTTAGACTGAAAATAAAAAGCAATCCCTTTTGACATTGATGTAAAGTTAAAATTTGATGGTTCAATCTTATTTGTTAAGTAAAAACTACTAACCGTGCTATCGCTGTTTATAGCGCTGTTTCTGTATTTGTACAAGGGTGATATTCGGAGTCTCTTCTATGGTACATCAGAAAATAATTCCTTTTTGTCTGCACCTTGTTTCAAACTTATTAATTCTAGAATTCAAACACAAAGATTAACATTCTTTGAATGATTGTGGAGAGAAGCATATTGAATTCGATAGATTTTTTCTTTGGGGATGGTTAGAAGCTAAATGACGGCTAAATGTTGTATTGTGAGTCTTTTCAGATGCCCTACTTTTTTAGTTCGAAAATTTGAGTAGAAATTGCAGGTTTTTAGAAGATTTGGCCGACTTTGTGGTCACAAGTAGATTTTGACAAGAGTTGGCCGTATTTGAGGCTGCATTATAGTTGGAAAATGAAATTTGTGGCGGCATTACAGTTGGAAAGCTTTAGTAGGTTAAGATCGATTGAATTTTTTAACAATCTTTAGGTAACATTAATCAAGGTATATCATATTAACAAATGATGCGTATTTTATTTAATTAGCTTACTTAATTTATTAACACTTTCACCAGCTTTTGGTATAGTGGAAATGCTATTGTATTATTTAAATTTGTCATTAATGATAACGACTTAGGCTATAGCAAGTGATTGTTGTATTTGTGGCTAAGTGACCATATTTTGCTAAAATGAAAGCTTTTACTAAGCAATTGTCTGATCCTAAATCTCAAAATAGATAATAATTCATAAGAAGTACTTTTTCAAAAATTATTCTAATTTCGCAATTTGTATTTTTGTACTTTTTATATACTAAGATAAACTATTTGAAATTAATACGTCTAATTAACCAAAACTGTTTTAGAACTTTTTATTTTTAATTTTGTTTTATTTTATTATCATGCTTTTTTCAAACATTTACAATTACTAACTTAATTTAGAAATTATGTAGAAATACAATACGTTTAATATAATTTTATTTTGTATTTACCTAAAAATAATCAAATAAAAAGACGCTTAGTTGACATAAAGTTTAATTCAAAAATACTTAAGAAAAACGAAAAAAAATCATTGCAAAGTGAGTAAATTGTTAATGTAGGTCAGAAAATTATTCAAATATATAAAATATCTGTAATAAATATTATATTAAAAGCTAATGACCTTACAAACTCTACAGCTAAAGTAATTTTGTGAAAAGGGTGTTCTTAAGTTAGACTTTCGTTAACGCTAACTCTTAACGCGAAATGTATTCATTTACAACAACTAACATTCTAGAAATAGATTCATTCTCCCCATAATTGCCTTTAATCTATTAATATGGCCACGGTAAGAAGGAGACCAAACTTGACTTGCATATTCAAGATGTGCCCAAACCAACGAAACAAACAAGCATTTTATAAGGTGGGGATCATTAACTCCTTTGAAAAATGCTTAACGCAGCTTAAAACTGAATTAGCTCTATTATTCATGGCTTTATAGTGATGTGTATAGGTTAAGTGTATCTTTTAAGTGAACTAACTCGGTTAAGTGAATCTTTATTTAAGAAATAATCAACTAACTACGGAGCATTTCGAGACATTAAGGAAAAGATTGTTAAAGTCGCACCAATTTGCAAGTGAATTTGGGTCACGCTGCAAAAGCATCGGCAACTGAAAAAAAGGGCGTCGCCAACTGAATCAATTCTTCTATCCCATCATATCCCATCATATTTAAAAATTTAGAGCTACATTCGAGTAGATTGGTGACAATGGATTTCATTTTTAAAAACCCATGTTAATTTGTAACCACCAACTCTGAACAATAATTGTTAATTACATCATAGACCATTACTCAAATACTTTTTGGATGTTAGAGAGTTTTGCTATCGGACGGTAATTTTTAATGTACTTTTTTTCCCCCTTTTTGTGCACCGGTCATATGAAAGAGGTTTTCTAAAAAGTAGGAAAAGTATCTTCAGATATAGGTCGCGTAGATAAGGTTAAAAATGGTTTTGATAGAACAGAAGAACATTGCTTTAAAACAATTTCGGGGACTTTATCAGGCCCGTGAAAGCAAAGAAACAGGTATTTTTATATTTTTAAGCCACCTACGTTATGTAAATTATTTTTCAGAGATTTTAAAAAACTAAATTATTTTTATTTTTAAAATGAATTTGATATAAAATTCTATTTTCATATATTCGATATAAATTTACGATTTTTCACTGTTTTTTTACCATATATGATTTATGAACTAGTCACATTCAAGAACGAATGTATTACAAAATTACCATTCTATGCTAATCACTATTTCGTACTAATTACTATTCGTGTGTCTCAGTGACAATTCAAAAATGATAACAACATAATATCTACTTAATTTACTGTACGAAATGTCATGCAACTCAAAAAAAAAAATTTTATTTTAGAAACTGTAAATCCTACAGTGTTTAAATTTTACTAAAACGAATTTGATAATAGCAGCATTTATCAAAAATGATATTATCATGACCTAAGAGCAATTCAATAATTCAAATACATACTTAAATTTTACACAAATAAATTCAGCAAAGACGCCGGCTGAAAACAAATGATCGTACCTATTTTGCAATTGTGTAAATAAATTCTCAATTTAATAATTTTCAATAAAAATAAAATTTTGTTTAATTTTAAAGTAAAACAAAAATATCTGAGTAGTGCATATAATAAATACTTACCGAAAAGTTGGAATTTTATTCAGAAGAGTATCCAATACAGTAACATCGCCTTTAAGAGGTGCATGATTAGCATCTAGCTCTTGTCTTATAGCGTTCATGCTTAAGTTGAATAGCCTCTGAATTTCTGTATTTCCGCGAACACCATTTCTTTCTATTTTAAATTAAGAAAAAAATAATTTTACTTTTTGTTTTGCTACATACACATACATACTATTGTATATAATGAAGGTGCTATTGTAATAAAACAAAAACCAGATTGACATTAAAGAAATTCAGCATTATTGCATAGTGTATTTTTACATGTAAGGAGCGAATGTAAAGTTTGATTAACTTTATCAACACAATAAATGAAAAATTGAACACTAAAAATGGATATAAAACAAACTTTGTAGTTGGCTATAAAATAAAAATCCGAAACGTTTTCGTGTGAGATAACACAACTGTTTTTTTAATTATAGTTCTAATATAGGAACCAAAGAATCTTCAAAAAAATTAAAATCCTTCCATATCGCATAATGAATGAGATTACATAACCTTCTTCTTGCAATTCCTGAAGTTTTTTTAGTGACAAAATTTTTCGTGTGGGGAAGGAACTTGGACGTATAATTGTAACTTTGGAAAGAAAATCAGATTTAAAAAAGGCTATTAGACAAATATCGGTAACTGCTTTAAAGGAAGCTAGGGCAATGTGTTCTTTTCAACATACTGTTTTTTAGTAATAGCTATTTGAATATGAAATTTTGAGTAAAAAAAATCAAAATTTTTTAAAAAGCGTTCATTATCTTAAACAATAATTAAATATTCTTTTTATTTTCTCGATGCGCTTAATCATTCTCTAATATATAATTCTAACAAATTACTTGGTTATTTGCATGTTCATCGATTTTTAAGAAAATTATTCGTGGAGTGAGGGAATTTGGATATCTAAAAAATTAAAATATCTTCAAAATGATTTAACAAGAGCAGTTTATTTTACGTTATACATACATATATGAAATATATACATAAATATAACGTATAACATAAATGTGTGTATGTATATTTAATTTTTTATTTCTGGTTCTCAAAAAGAGCCAATTCTTCAGTCTGATATAAATGCAGTATATTTTGTATACAATACAAAAGGGATTTTATTTATTAATGTACTAGTGGAAAAAAAGATGCAAAATTGTAAAAGATCGATTAAAAATTGTAAAAAATTGATAATCATAATTTTTTTATTTCATGTTTTGCAATATTTAAGAATATTGTGCTTTTTTATCCATAAATCGAAATTTACTAAACAAAGCTTTAAATGCAAAAACAAAATTGCAAACTCTTTAAGTGCCTGTTTTAAAATTTTGCTTGAGAAAAAAAAATCCACATTACATTTTTCTTAAATTTTGTTAACATGCATGTTGTTGTTGTAACAAAATAGGTATTAGTGCAAAATTTATAATAGCGAAAATAAAATAAAACGTAATGCAAAAATAAATGTGGAAATTATTATTGTAACATTATACAAAATAGAAATTAAATTGTAATGTTTATAATATTAGACTTTTAAACTATAACAATAATAATTGAAATAATCAATAAGGTCAGTAAGACTAAACAGGAAGTTGAACATTTTTATTTTGTTAAATTTTTGTTGAAACTGTAGTTCTGAAGCTTGTTAGCACTTTTCCAAAAAATTTTAGAAAAAAAGTGCTTATTAGTTTCACTCTGTCCGTCCGTCCGACCTTCCGTCCGTCTGTCCGCGTGTCTGTTTACAAAACTTCTACACCCTTGAAGATAGGAAGCTGAAATTTTGTACGTACATAGATCTTTACTAGAAACTTATTTTCGTAGAACAAAATTTTTACCTACCTCCCCCCCTCTAGAAGTTATTACCCCCCAAAACCCTAAAAATGGCCTTTTTTAACTATTTGTTGCAATGAAACCATAAGCATTTTTGAAATTTTGCAAACGCATAAAGGCAGCGGCTTGCTTCCCCTAGCTCGGTATACTATAGTTAAACTTTAGAAAAACAAAATGGCCGTTCAAATTTACCGTTATCTAAAGTCTTTTTTTTCCAAATTTTTGATTTCGTTTTTCTTCTAGACCTCAGCCTGTCTTTTCTTCTAGAAGCTTGAAATATTAGGGGCTTATAGACATTAAGAAATAGTTTATTTCGTTAGAAGAAATTTTTTTCCATCTCTACCCCCTCTCAAGTTATCGCCTCTTGAAATTTGCAAAATTTGAATTTTTGGCGCCTTATATTTCCGAAACCGCGAACGTTTCCAAATTTCTATAAACATAAAAAGCTAGTGGTAAATTCCATGACCTTTAAATATAATTATTTTTCTTAACTCACACAATTTGCACTTAAAATCGAGCGTTATGTTAACCCCTCTTTATGTTAATTTTTCCTTTATTTCAAAGACTGCATGTATGCATCATCCTAAATATATGCAATTCTAGAAATAGTTTTGTATATGAATGAAAATAATTTTAATAGTGTGATAGGTATACATAGACTGTATATAAAAGCAGAATTTTCACTTGTTGAAGGGAAAAGTGCTACAATACAAACCATTGGTTTGACCCAACATTATTTTTAAATACATCTTGTCTGAATCATTATGTAACTTTTTAATACCCTAGCCATATATAATATTGTTTCCACTAAACTTTATAGTTAATAAAGATATATATTAATTGTTAGTCTAATAATATATTAATATATAGATATAAAAATACTATATTAATATATATAAAGATATAATATATTAATATATTGTTAGCCGCTGGTAGCTGAAGTTGTATTTTTGATAATTTGTCAATACATTTATTATCTTCCGTGACAATTGCTTTTTGTTTTTTCATTAAATTCAAAAGTTGTAATAAAGTTGAATAAGACATTTTGTGAACATAAATGTTTCATAAATTCATATTGATGAATTATATATAACATGTTTTGTTCATGAAGTTCATTATATGATTATTTGCAACTGCTTCAAAATTTTAATAAGAACAAGTAAAAACGTTTCAGTCGGTATAAACCGATTGAATTATACCCTGCACCTTTCGTTATTGTATAGCAATTACTCGAACCTGTGAAATCATTCTATAGAAACTTCACGGACATGTCTGATCTATAATCGTATACACAACTGCCAAGTTTCATGAATCTGACTTTATTATTTTTCCAAATATTAAGAATAAGCTTTCAGACTTATATGGGAGCTACTCGAACCTGTCAAGCAATCCCACCAAAACTTTAGAAATATGTTTGACCTATAATTGGACACACGACTGCCAAGTCTCATGAATTCGACTTTATTATTTTTCCAAATATTTAAAATAAGCTTTTAGACTTGTATGGGAGCTACTTGAACCTGTCAAGCAATTCCACCAAAACTTCAGAAATATATTTGACCCGTAATTGGACACATGACTGCCAAGTTTCATGAATCTGACTTTATTATTTTTCCAAATATTTAAAATTAGCTTCTGGAGTTGTATGGCAGATACCCGAACCTGTCAAGCAATTCCTCTAAAACTTCAGAAATATATTTGACCTATAATTGGACACATGACTGCCAAGTTTCATGAATCTGACTTTATTATTTTGCCGAATATAAAAAATTTGCTGTTGAAGTTGTATGGCAGCCACCCGAACCGGTGCGGCTATCCCATTATAATTTTTAAAGCATGTGTAGAATATAATTGGACACACGTATACAAAATTTTATATTTATAGCTTTATTAGTTTTTGAAATATTTAAAATAAACTCTTGGAGTTGTATGGCAGCTACCCGAACCCGTTGTCCGACTTAGTCCAATAACAATAGGGTTCGTCCTTGGCACAAAAGAAAAAACTTGTGAAAGTTTGGTGTCGATTGCATTATTCGCTTTTGAGTTATCGTGCGATCGGACGGACGGACGGACGGACGGACGGACGGACATGTCTAAATCGACGCAGAATTTTACGCTGAGCAAGAATATATATATATGTCCATACCGAAGATGGCTACTTCAAGTAGTTACAAACTCCATACCAAAGTTAATATACCCTTTACGAAGTGCAGGGTATAACTAGAAGCCCCTAGTGCGAATCGCACTAATTTAAAATATTTTCTGTTCTATTATAAACTCTAACAGACTTAGTAGAGTCCGTGCTCCCCTGTGGTGACTTACTTTAAGTCAATATATCAAGGGGGTGATCCTACAATTTAGAGAAACTAAGTATATGTATAAGTAAAAGAGATACATATGTATATAAAATTTCAGCTTTTTTTTCCGGAGAAATTAAATTTATCTCTGCGGTACTTATAGTTGCGTTAGTTATTCGTATGTTCAGCAACAATTTAACGCATATAGGTTTTAGGTTCACCATTTTAGACTTCCTCACTCGCAATACATTGAGACTTAATGTGTTAAAATATGAATACATGTACATTAGTAATTCATTTAATAAAGTAAGGAAAATTAAAACTAAGGACTTGTCTTTGGCTCGCAAAATATAAAAAATTAGATCCATATACCCGCAGTGTTCATTATAGTAAATCAATAAGTAATGATTTGAGACGAACATGAACTTAAGTTTCAAAACAAAAATACAAAGTTCACCTCTCTATGCGTTGTCGGTTGGCTCTAGTCAGGGGCGGACGGTTCATATATGCAAAGTATGCATTTGCAGTGGGCGACAGAAAACAGGGGCGCCATAAACTTTAAAAAACCATAAATTTAAAAAAAAAAATTTTAATACAATTTTAAAATTTAAATTCAATTTACAGCGAAACTTTATAAAATATACCTACATACAAACATAATATTTTATTCCTAATAATATAAAAAATTTGCAGGAAAAAAATAATAATAATAATAATAATAATAATAATAATAATAATAATAATAATAATAATAATAATAATAATAATAATAATAATAATAATAATAATAATAATAATAATAATAATATAATAATAATAATAATAATAATAATAATAATAATAATAATAATAAATAATAATAATAATAATAATAATAATAATATATAATAATAATAATAATAATAATAATAATAATAATAATAATAATAATAATATAATAATAATAATAATAATAATAATAATAATAATAATAATAATAATAATAATAATAATAATAATAATAATAATAATAATAATAATAATAATAATAATAATAATAATAATAATAATAATAATAATAATAATTAATAATAATAATAATAATAATAATAATAATAATAATAATAATAATAATATTAATAATAATAATAATAATAATAATAATAATAATAATAATAATAATAATAATAATAATAATAATAATAATAATAATAATAATAATAATAATAATAATAATAATAATAATAATAATAATAATAATAATAATAATAATAATAATAATAATAATAATAATATTATTATTATTATTATAATAATAATAATAATAATAATAAATAATAATAATAATAATAATAATAATAATAATAATAATAATAATAATAATAATAATAATAATAATAATAATAATAATAATAATAATAATAATAATAATAATAATAATAATAATAATAATAATAATAATAATAATAAATAATTATTAT
>NW_026578411.1:0-29975 GCF_029603195.1 Condylostylus longicornis
GGAACGGCTGGAGGTGGAATGGATCAAGCTGCAATCGTTCTAAGTGAACAAGGCAAGTATCAGACTCGACAGATGTTGCAGTTCTTACCTTCCAATTATTTCTAGGAGCAGCGCGATTGATCCATTTCAATCCGTTAACTACTGAGCCAGTCCCCCTTCCTCCTAATGCCACACTCGTAGTCTGCAATTCTTGCCGCGAAGCTCCGAAGGCTGTTCATGTTGCAACATGTTACAACAAACGAGTTTTTGAATTGAAGCTTGCGTGTTATTTGATGTTGAAAGGCGAGTTTCCGAATGAAGAAATCGCGCCTGAAATGACCCCGAAGTTGAATTTGAAGTTGGTTCAGGAAAAGCTGAAGGTCTCGACGAAGGAAGCTTCTGATGCAGCACGCAAATACATAAAAAACGAGCCCTTTGGAAAGCGAGAAATCCAAAAGATCTTAGGGACTGCACGTCTCGACAGTTTGCTGAAATTTGTGGGTCCTGCCGTTTGGGAACGCAATTATTCGTTCGATCCTTTAAGGCAAGTCTTGAAGGCTCCTTGGACAAAACAGTTGCTCTGATATTGAATTGTTCGTCAGACGGGTGCTTCATGTTTATGCCGAAGCAAATCGAGTTATCGAATTCGCTTCAATTTGCCGGAGTGCAATTCAAGAAGACGAGAAATTGGTCCAACTTGGAAAACTACTTGACGCTTCAGACGACTCTTTATCCCTTTACTTTGACTGTGGATGCCCTGAACTGTCTGAAGTAACAGAACTGGCGCGCCAAAGTGGAGCTTATGGAAGCAGAATGACGGGCGCTGGATGGGGTGGATGCACAGTTTCGCTTGTTCATAAAAATCGGCTGGACGAGTTCTTGGAAAAGGTAATCGATTTTCCCAATTCCCAATCCCCTGACCTTTATTTCAGATGAAATCATATTTTTCGCGTAACGACCGCTTGGTCCCAATAGACGTTCCGTCTGATCTGTCTATGGCACTTTTTGCTGTTCATCCAGACAACGGAGCGTCAATTTATGCAACAACGGATGGAAAATGCCAAGAAATCAAATGGACGTAGTTTTGGTAAAATCATGATGGGTGAATTTTTGGGACACCAGGCGACAACTTACAAAATATTTTTTAAACTAATATTGCTGTTTTGAGTCTCTCCAGACAAAATAGCGTCCCCAATTTGTCCTCATCCCTAAAGGATGATGGGTTCAAAACTAAACGCGGGAGATCCGTTCAGCCTTCATTAACTTCTCGGCTCCATAAGCAATTTCCGCCCCCTGCCTCCAGATCAGAATTTAAACCAAAACTAAGAACAACCGTTGCTGCTCTGGGGTTCGGTGTTGCTGCAGTCAGTGGTCTTGCCGGAAGCCCTCAGTTTCAGATAAGTGCAAACGCACAGGAAATTGTTGACCGCAGCTGCGACGATTGGGGTCAATCTCCAAGCCGTTGTGACGCACATTGAGAACAAGGTAGAAGAGGAGAGGAAGGATAGTCCTGTAGTTTTTGGAGACGCCGCTGTATGCATGCTGAATCGGCCCCTCGTGTAGGCGGGGTCATCATCAATGCAGCGAGAATCGATTTGTCGGGACGTCATCCTTCCGCTCTACCGACTGCCTCAAGCAGGGCACGGCGGTCGGCGAAGAGACGAAGGCCGTCCGCAAAGCCAAAGTTTCAAATCAATTTGAAACGAGAAATTCCAACACAGAAGCGTCAACCATCTCAGCGATTGAAACAGTCAAAGTTGAACGATTCAGCCGACAGCCGAGGGAGTCTACGTGGTTCCTCATCAATGGCCTCAACATCCGCCATGTCTCCACGTTCCTCTGTCTCTTACTGGGATGGCGCTGGTTTCGATGACTCAAGAAGTGACGATCCCCGTCTTGGAGTCTTTCCGCCAACAATCAACACGAAACAACGTCGATGGTCGAATGGATCGTGGGTTTCTACTTCTGATTTCGGTGAAGGAATGGGGGCGTGCAACAATTCTCGGGAGCTATTGACACCAAGAAGCTTTCTTAATACTGCTCGAAGCGTTCCAAATACGCTTCGTGCATCAGAGTTTGAGTCAAGAACCCACAGTTCGGAGATTTTTGGATTTTCGGAGAAGCCATTGGAATCCCCGCCTAACAATCCATCACAAAATACTCGATTTGAGGAACCTGTGAAGAAGGCGCTTTATGAAGCTCTGAACGAAGTCTTTCAACCGTTTCTCGTTGACCCAAACCTTAAAACCCGAATTCGAGAACATCAAGGAGGACGCAATTCACCAGCCAGCCCTTCCTCTCTTTCAGTGACCAACCATTCTCAGATCGAGTCAAAAACAAGCCAATCCACCCAAACCGATGGTCAAGGTGGCTCGCCCTCACTTTCAGAATTTCCGGCTGCTGATGGGTCACCGCTTCTGCCCATCAAACAGAACCAAGCCAACAGAACCTCAGATGCGTGTGAGATTTCTAGTCCGCTCTCTTCGTTGTCACCATTATCAGAGTATTGGAGGAATTTCAAATCAAATGGTCCCAAAATCGTCAATCGATCATCCTGGTGTTTGCCTCGATATAGATCTTCAAGTTCAGAGCAAAATGATGTTCCGTTTTATTCATTGTCTTATTGTGACACAAATTCAAGAAAACTCGAAGCTACAAAATTAAATTCCATATGTGAATTCAAGACATCAAATCATAATAAACGTACATCTCTCAGTATTAATTCCCAAATCCAAAATGATCCAATTCCAAGATTGCTACAAACAACACCCGTGATTTCAAATACGTCGATTCATCCAGTCTTAGAGGAGAAGCCCCACCTCTCGGTTGCAAGAACCAATCCAGTGTCGCTTCTATCGCGTATTGGTCCATTTTGTTGCAAACCCGCAGTTCATCTTTCGATGGTTCCGAAATCGCAACGGCAAGACAAATCAACTCAAGTGATGTTTTCATCTTCTGCATCTCTTGAGGATTCAAGCACTTCCACTGACCCACTTTTTCAGAATATCCAGATGTCCACTAGCGATTCATTTGTTATATGTTGTCCATTCATGTGCTCCGCACAGGTATTCAGCAGAAGCCTTCAAAATATTGTTTTCTCTTTGTTTGCTAGTTGTTTATTATTCATTGTGAATTTCATCAACATTCCGATCTTTGAGAATTTGTGGTTCTAGCAAACATATTCAGTTTTAATTACCAAAAACTTGATAAAAGTAACAGAAAAAGGTTTACAGCAAAGGAAGACGCCATACATGTGGTTTTGTATCAACCTGAATAGAAGCCCTTGATAAATAGAGGAAAGTGGCGAACTTACCGTAGTGGTCGCGAAAAATGGTCCAACTAGGCTGACGGATAAAAATCGTATTGGCCCTGTGTGGGCTTCTTCAATAACCTCGATAAGCTGAAAAGGAAATGAGCGACGCTAAAGAGGTGCAGATGAGCCTACCGATAAATCCTCCGTCTTGAGTAACCGTATTGTTCTGTTTGCGATTCCGATGACTATTGAATCATCAGCGCTGAAATTCAATTGTGAATACCCTTTGAAATCTGGTGTCAGCTCCTCCTTGACGGTTAAGAGTTGCTTTGGATCTTCATTCACCTGTAAAAACAAAAACACAATATGTTGGTTCATGAGCTAAAGTATCACCTACTTCGTATCTGACATCAATATTCCATAATATCAAAGTTCCTTCTTTACACGCTAGGAGTGCTTTCTTATTATCGCAACTGAACGCGATCGCGTTAACCCCGCAAGGTGTTGCGAGATCCATCGCTTTCACCAACTGAAAGGCAATCAAAGACTCTTTTCATTCAACACCGTTTTTCTATCAATCAACAGCCCATGTGTTGACCAGAGCTACAGATCGAACTCAATTACCTTCTTGAATTCGTGACTTTGTGAATTAGACGCAATCTCCATCACTTTCACACCAGGTGACCAAGCAGCAGCGCCAAAAAATCTAGCGTCCTAATGCAGAGAAAATCCCTGAGATTCAACCAAGGCACACACTTACAGATGGAGACGCACCAAGATGAACATTTTTGAGCTGTTTTGTATCCACTGAAGCCAACAAGTTCAGGGAATAATCAAATACTTTGATTTCTGTATCTGTCTCTAATGATGCTGTTACAATCCACCGTCCCCTTGATGCCGTGAGCCACCGAACAGAATTTTTGTGTATTGCTGTTGCGGACTGCGCAATCTGAGAAGACATCGAATGAGTACTGGCAACGGGGGATCTCTGTTGCAAAAATGGTTCCTACTTGTTCAAACTCCGAGCGGTCATCTTTACGACCTAGTTTGATCAATTTACAGCTCAACTCTGTAGCTCCAAATATGTAAGAGTCGTCCACCGACAAATCCACTGCAGTGAAATAATCACCACTGATCGAACCTCGAATGTATGTTTGCTTTTGTAGAGATTCAACCGGATTCTCAGGATCACTGACGATGAAAACGCGTAGAGTTGAATCACTTGATGAAACAACAATCATCGTGCCACTTCGGTTAATTGATACACAAGTGACCCCATGGGTGAATCCCTTCAATGTCGTTATGTACAATGGGTGTTGCGTCGCCTTTTCTTTAGCCACTATCATCTTCTCTTTTGGATTCTGAATTTTTCGGGGTTTCTTTTTTGGCTGTTTTTTGGATGGCATCTCTTCCACTTCATCCGGCTTCTCTCGTTTTCTTCCTTTTTTTGATCCATGCCATCGATGAATCCAGAAGAAGCCAATTCCTGTTACGACTGAAGCGAAAATGAGCGAGGCTACCCACGACCACAGTGTTTGAGGGAGTTCTTCCTTGAGCACCTCCATGTTATTTTTACTCGGGCTTCGCCACAAGTACTGTTTTTCTGCTGACCCATAAGGCATGAGCCTTGATTACATCATCGCATAGACAGTCTCAGTAATTTTTCTATAATTTCCTCTAACTAGACACAGGAGTAATACAAAGCAGACGTGTGTATAATGGCATTCTAATGATCTATTTTATGACGATATAAACATTGCTCCCTGTTCTTATCTTAATCCTGTTTTCTGAAATATTAATCGGTTTTATATCTTAACGTTTCCATGTTGTTTGAGAGTTCAGCCTGCGAAGAGGAACGAGAAGTTCAAAGTGGATATTCTTGCGCACAACAATGTTTACTGAATGAGTCGACGGGGTATCGTGAGAAACGAATTCAACACTCTGCTGATGTTGAAGAGTTGATTCGAGCGCTTGGAGGATTAAATCTGGAAAAGGACTATTGGCTGCAAACAGCCGAAAGAGTGAAATCGTTAGATGCTTCCGAATGCTACGAAGGAACCAAGCAATTTCGGATGATGCTGAGCGTCAGTGGAGAGATTCCAATTCAGGCTGTTATCGACACTGGGGTTGTCCCAAAACTTGTCGAATTCATCAGCCCTGCTGGGGATTCATGCGAAAATCCGTCTCTACAATTCGAGGCTGCCTGGGCGTTAACAAATATCGCCAGCGGAACTGGAACCCAAACTGAAGTGAGACTGTGCGATGTCTGCTATTAAAATCATATCGTGTGGCAGGTCGTTGTCGGATCGGGTGCAATTCCGTCATTCATTCGTCTGTTGGATTCTTCCCGCGAGGATCTCCGCGAGCAAGGAATGTGGGGACTTGGTAACATCGCGGGTGATCGTGCGGATTATAGAGACGCAATTCTCGCTGTTCCCGGAATTATTCAAAAGTTTGTTGATGCATGTCGCCGAAGCCGTCGCGTTTCAACAACAAGAACTGGAATGTGGAGCCTGTCGAACTTGTGCCGTGGAAAGCCTCGTCCCAAGTTCCAACTGGTTTCTCCCGCTGTTCCTTATTTGTCTCAAGTTTTGCATAGCAGCTCCGATGATGATACTCTGAGTGATGCGTGCTGGGCTCTTGATGGATTGAGCGAACATCCTACTGGTAAAAAGAATACTCTTCCGATTAAACGCCTGTTTGATGTAGTCTGAGATCCGTTATGTTGTTTTCAGGTATTGCCACAATGCTCTCTCATAGCGTCGTTCCAATTTTGTGTCGTCTTTTATCGCATCGTGAATTAGTAGTTCAAAGACCTGCACTCAGAGTCATCGGACAAATTGCTGCAGGGGATACGGAACAAACGCAAGAAGTCATTGATCATGGAGTTCTCTTCAACCTTAAAGTTCTTCTCGATTCTCCACGCAAGAGCATTAGGAAAGACGCATGTTGGACCCTCTCGAATATCTCGGCCGGATCTGCCACTCAGTTGCAAGTAAGAGACCAAGTAACACTGAACTAAGGAAATGCATTACTTATGGCAGGGGGTGTTATCGGCAGGGGTGATCCCTAAACTGGTTGAAGTGTTTCGGTCTGATAATGAGCTTGAAGTCAAAAAAGAAGCTGCATGGGCAATTTGCAATGCGTGCACATCAAGAAAGCAAGAGCATCTTGAATATTTGATTTCTAGTCATTGCGTTCAACCTGTTTGTGAAATGTTGACAATCGATGACCTCAAAGTAAGAACCAATACTTCTTTTTTCATCCATTGATTCTGGTTCAATCAGATCCTTGAAGTCGCTCTTGAAGCTCTTGATAACATTTTGGAGTTTGGAAAACAGATGCAACAACTTCTGAATCAACCTGGAAATGTTTGCGTAGAACTCGTGAAGAATTGTGAAGGGTTTTCGTATCTCTACAATCTTCATCATGTCACTCAAGGGTTTGGAAGTTTCGCTGTTTGGGAGAAATCTGGTCGAATTTTGGAACAATGGAAAGCACACCCTCAGCAATCCCAGCAGCAACTGACACAAGCCTGGTAATCTGTTTTAGAAAGGTGCCCCCCCCCCCTTGAATCGTTACTCTCATTGTTTTGTTTCCGCAATCTCCTTTCTTGTTCCATCGAATCGTTTTGACGCTATTTTTATTAATTTGTGTTAATTTTTGTATTTGTAAACTGATGAAATTATTAAAGGCCAAAATAACCAAAAAGGCTTAAGCACCACAAAAATGGATCGATATCTCATTCAGAAGTGACAGCAGGACGCCATATGATAACAACTTCACCGCGAGCCATAGACAGGAACGCTGATTGATCTGATGGGAGATGCGTGTCCGCAACAGTTCTTACACCGTCAACAATCACACCATTTTTTCCGACAGAATTAAGAATCCAACGTTGAGACTTGAAATCAAAATGAATACAAAAGTGTTTTTTAGAAACTTGTTTGATTCGACTTGTAACAAAAAGTGTCGAAACTCGGCAAAGTGGATTGCTGGAAGGACTTCCTGCGAAATTGGACCAATGAATGATCCACTACACGTCGACTCACCCACGAATTGTTCATCGACGGTGAGACTCGCTTCTGGAGTACTTTCAGATCCACGGCCCACAGCCAGCCGGAGAGTTTGAAGGAAGAATGAGAAGGGTGGATGATCGGCTATGTGAACCTCAAGAAGGGCGAAACCCTGATTCTCTCCACTGAAGTCCATTTCATCAAGAAACTTCACTATCTGCGACGTCGTCTGACATTCAACAGCAGCGGTGTAAGATGTACGCCATATGCTAAAACCACGTCTCCTTGTGTATGAGTGGGGTCCTCATCATCAACACATTTGTTCTCCAAAAGGTGGAACCTTTTTCATTAGTCCCGCTTGTCAAAAGTTGTCCCACAGAAGCCAAACTGGTTAATCCAAATGGGGAGAAAAAAGCGCAATAGAGCTCAGTTGAAGCCCTTTTGTTTTTATTGTGAGCGCGAATTTGACGACGAGAAAGTTTTGATTCAACATCAAAAGGCAAAACATTTCAAATGCAGCTCGTGCAACAGAAAGTTAGATACGGCGACAGGACTGGTCGTCCATATGCTCCAAGTTCATAAGGAGACAATCAGTCGTGTCCCAAATTCAAGCAATGGAAGAGATAACCCCGATTTAATCATTCATGGCATGGATGGTGTCCCAATCGAGTTACTGAATGAGAAGCAGGCAAAATTAGATGAAGAACGCGGTGCGGTCAGACACTCAAAATCCGCGCATACAACATTCGGCATGTCTATAATGAGTGGCTTCTTTAATCAAATGCAACAGCAAGCACATCATGGAATCCCAGGAATGATGGGAGGACCCCTTCCTCCTGGTTTTCAGCCCCCTCCAGCAATGCTTGGAGGGATGCAACCACCAGTCCCACCTCAATTCATGATGAATCAAATGTCTGGTACGTAACTCCTATCTATAAGACAAAGGATGTTTGATTGTAGCGGTTTTATGATAGCAGTCACTGAAGTTTTTTATCTGTCTGTTTTTAGGGCAACCTAATCCATTCGCAATGAACCAATTCATGGCTCATATGCAACAAGGCCCTCAAGCAGCCTTTACAGCCATGTTTGGTTTACCAGCTCCCAAAGTTGATCCTGCAAACCCTCAAGCTCCCTCCCAACCACAACTTCCCTCAGTCCCAGCAACGCTGCCGTCAGCCTCGTCAATCGGTGTGCATCCTTCGGGAGCTGACTTCTCTGTGAGTAAACATTTTGTGGTGGCTGTGCAAACTCCATTTCTCAGACAACATCTGCCCCTGCTGCTTCTTCTCGGCTTCCCGGTCTCCTTTCTACAGCACTGGCTGCAGCAAGAGGTGGGGGTCGTTTGATATTCGACCCCCCGGACGACTCTGTAAGGCATCCGATTCACAGTTGAAGAATATCACAGATGCTCATAATGCCATTTCTCATGATCCTCGTTGTCTCCGTTCAGATGTCTCCGGAAGAGATCCGTGCCCAGCAACCTCAATACTCACAGCATCTGGCTGTCAGAATTGAGTCCTCTTGAGATTGTATTCCATTATTCGTGCTCAATTCAGTTTTATCCACCATTAACTGTTTCAACTGATGCGATTCAGAGTACAGGGGGTCTGAAGTGTTTGAGAACTGTTGCTGTGTTCTGTTTGTGTAAGCTGACTCGAGCGCACGCTAACAGAAAAATATGAGCATCACTTTCCCACACCCAGTTTCCAACGAACCGAATAAATTCTAAAATCTATGAAGCTGAATAAAACAATTGAAGGAGCTTAAAACAAATTAATAACAAAAATCAAAGTAATTCTACAACGAGCCATCCGAGGGGTCTGAGAGTGGCGTTGGATCATTCTTGGAATCGTCTTCATGATCTGGACTTGAGCTTTCAAGATGAAATCCTCCTCGTTGAACCATTTGAAGCCCGAAGAGGCAAGCCTGTCTGTAAGCGCGTTTAACGCCATTATAGTTGAGGGGGTTGAATGCTTTCGTTGTTTTCGTGTTTGATGAAAAATCTTTAGTATAGAAAACGGAAAAGGCCTGAAAAACAAAATATCTCGATTACTCAAAACCAACAAGTCCTTCTTACTTGTTTTTGTGGAACCCAACAAATATTGCTAAATCTTTCAAGCTGACTGGCTTGCTGATCTGCATCTTCACATGAATCTGCTGAATCATACAAACACTTTTCTTGAATTTCTTTGACGTGTTTCAACAATCGCGAGTGATGAGGGAAGTTGGTTGACACCCCCGAGTCCAAGCTAACTTGACTTGCATTCGAATCAAATCGCGGACGTTTTAAGGTTGAAGCTCGTCGAGATTGGACGTCATCTTCTTCATCTTCATAATGACTGATGTTGCGACGCGATACCGTTCTTTTTTTTCCTTCTCGGGGCTGTTTTTGTCTTTTTCTCTTTCGGTGTTTTAGCTGGACTCTTGAGGACCCATCCGTCCCACTTCCATATTCTGAAGGATCTGCTGCAAGAGACATTCTCCTCCCAGCTGCCTCCCCATCGCCTTCACCATCCAGTTCGCATTCAAGCGGAATTGATTCTTCAAGACTCATCGGGGCCACTTGCTCCATAGTTCGGTCCGATTCACTCTCATTGGGATACTGCGGAACTCCACTTTCCAGATTCTCTTTTCGTTCTTCAAGCCACAAGAAAGCTAAATGCCATGTTGAAACAGGCGTTCTGCAGAAAGAGGAAATCAGTGCGAATCCCTATTTCCTCACACTAACGCAGTTCTAAGCGGAAACCACTTTTTCTTCCCATCGTCTGCAGTTGCAAGAAATCCTCTTCTATCAGGGCACCACCGGATTGAGTCGCACGCTGGTAACCAATGTAATTCTTCGGCGTGTCGATCGCGAAGTTCAGGCGCACCAAAGCGCTCTATTTCCATGCTATTGTTGCTTCCTAGATGCTGATCAACTTCTTGAGCTGGCGCGTCATCTTGAACAGAATCATCTAAAGAATAAAAGTTCATCACTTCACCCTTCTAGACTCTCTATGACTTGCCTTGCAATCGTTCCTCTTCATCACCATCTCTCATGGATTCCTGACCTTGTAACTTCTTATCCGAAGACACATGCATCATTTCAAATTCCTCACAAGTGGTTGGAAGTGGTTCCGCGAATTCCGGAGTCATTTTTCCGGCCCTGGAATCGCGCTGTATGAGTTGAGCTTGTGATCTTCGACCCCTTCCTCGACGTTTTGGAAGTTGAGATCTTCGCACAGATTTTCCGTCACCTCCACCTCTTGTCTTCGTTTCCCAAGGCTCGACGGTCTTCAAAAAATCTGACGCAGCCTCAAACGCCCCATTAATGCCACCAAATTTCTTGGGGTCAAATGTCTTGAACCTTTTCTTTTTATTGATGATGGACGAACTGTTTGGGTCCTTAAAAACTGCGAAAAATCGGCTCGTCGTTCTCGCCCAAATTAAACCCGAAGGAAAAGGGTGCAGCGCTGCAACAGCCGTTGCATGGCTGGCTCGTCTGGCTTCTGTGTCCATTGCTTCAATGCTGCTAGGATCATCAACTGCATATAAACCATCCTCATTGGGATCCTCATATGCTGCTTCTGCCAATACCAAGGATGTCTTTCGTCTTCCTCTACTAGCCGCAAGGGGTGCTTCAGTCGGCGCAACGTGTCGCTGATCTCCATCAAGATCTGTCTCTCTGCTTGTTTCGCAACTCACCATCGATGCATCATTCCCAAGCCATCGTGGTGCTCTTGTCACTGTTGCTGAAAAACTCAGCTCTGCAGCTTCAACATCAATTTTCGCGGCTTCAGCGTCCCCTTGTTCTGTTAACCATTGAACAGCAGCACGCCAATGATTCCTAACATCTTCCTCGGATTCTGCTCTCCAAACTTTCACCTCCCCATCGTATTCTGCTGCCCACTGTTGGTTTGAGCGACTCCAGTGAAGAGTTCGTAGTTTTCTATCTCCAGTTTCACACTCTGATGCCACTCTTGTGAGCACATGAATGAAGCTCCGATTTCGAAGGGCAACGGCTTTTCTGAACGCCTCATCAACTCCGCCGTGTTTCCGGGCTGGTAGTGATGTTGCAATTAACGTTCTTCCGTCGTCTTTCCAAAACCGCACAGACCACGTCAATCGTTTTGAATTCCAAGAAATTCCTCTTGGCCAAGGTCTCAGCCGTTTTGCTGTTGCATTTGCTTCATTAAAACTAACTGGATTATCGATACATGCGGCCGCTTTATCTGGTTCAAATTCATCTCTCAGAAGTGACCGAGCCATTGACTGTGGTCTGCAACTGGTGGTTGCGTTGACTAAACCCGCAGATGCTGATGCACCACTCATTCCAACATGTTTATCATAACTGGATCGACGTCCTCTTCGTCTTTTTGGGACAATCAGAGTCCCATCATCTGAACCTCCCTCAATAAGGGACGGGCTTCCCTCATCTGATGATGAAAGTGGAGGAACCAAATAACGTTCTGCATGTCGCGATCGAGCTGCTGAGGTTGATGTTTTCGTGTGCGCTACTTCATAACTATCAACGATAGGGATGTCAGGAACAATTTCTTCTCGACGTTTTTGATACAAGTCAAATCGTCTCCTTGTCGTTCTCCAAAATTCAATTGCACTAAACAAGAAACAACAAATAGAAGCAATTGAACTCCTTCTGAAATTCTACCTCGACATTTCTTCGCCTGCAAGAGGTTCGTCTCGTTGACTTTTCACCGCAGCGAGTTGCTGCTGAATCGACCAGTTGCGCCGTTCCGATGCGACCAAAGACGCTGTCACTGCAACAGAGTCGGTGATGATCAACGCATTCAATATTTTGTTGTAAAATTTGTTATTTTCTCAGTAATCATCTTACCTGCTTCAAGAATCGCCCTCGCCATGAGTAGTTCACCATGCTTTTTCACTTCAAGGGGTGTTTCAAGTTGACTGCATTCTTCTTGCTTTTCTCGTGGGCTTTCTGGGTTGGAAGCGTTGGTTTTCAGGTGGCCCTTATACAAGCGGCAGATAACGTTCAAATTCGCCATATTTGGACCCGCGCTGGAGAGACACTCACGGCAAGGTCTTAAACGACGAAGTGGTGTTTCATCGCCTCTCAACAGTCGACTGAAATTTTTTGTAGCCAAGGATGTTCGAGCAGTTGAACGCTTCCTATGCCCCTTATTCGTCTGATGACTTCCTGTATCGCTTGAGGGATTGTAGAATGTTTGAATTCGTCTGAAGAGAGAATCGCTCGAAGGGACAGAAGAATCTCAGATACTCACCTCGCAAAGTCGCGACATCTTGTGCAAAACCATTCGCAATTCGGCGGAGGAGGTTTTTGTGAATCAGGCCAACCAAAAGAATATTGCAAACATGAAAAATGAAACGGCTTTTGGCAGCCATCGCAAGTGAGTGTTAAGGAACTGTTGCTCCCTAGTGTTCGATAACAAATGTGGCAGACGGACCAGCGAGGAATTTCATCAAAAAGGGAAGAAAGAGGAACACGAACTTTTGACTGCGCTGAAGAAGAGGAAGAGACAATTTTTGAACGTTCTAGCTCCCTGATTTCTGTTACCTCTATTGGACAGAAACTCATTCCACAAAAGCGGCAAATCCGAACGGCGTCTCTGTTTTTGCCAAATGTCTCCCTTGTCGATCAGAAGTTCATCGCCCTCATTGATTTCAACCCCGGATATGTTCGTCAAGACAAAAAACGGGAGTCCGCGGATAGAAACGACGTGAAAGCGACAATTTGGACGTCGAACGTCCAAAGAAAAAGCAGAAGCATTAGAAATTGGAGATTCATGGTGGGTGCCAAACATCGAGATGGGAGCGACGGGATTAATTCTGGGACTCGAGAGTGACCACGAGGAGGAAACAGGACGGGGAGGTGTGGTGATGGAAGTAAGCTGAAAGACTTCCGATTCAAGCGAAAGATTTGGTGAAGGAGCGTCTAGAATCGATTTATGAAAAGGATCCCAAAGCGACTCAAAATGATTAACAAAAAAGACGGGAGTAGTCGCTTGCCTGCAATCGATGACTCTCGTATTCAACTTGAGTGTTGGGCAGAATGAAATGTCTGAAAGAAAACAATCAACAAGAGGGCAACTCGTCATGTCACTCACTTGGTGCGTTCCCAATTTGAATTCCGAGAAGCCAATCGTGACGAGGGAGAGCGTGATGAACAGAAGTATTTTGAAGAGGATCCTGTTTCATGTCGATTGGTGCGAGAGTGGGATGTTCTGAATTTGCATTGAAAGAGAGGTCACGAATAACTCCCCACAATGTCCCAAAAATCATGGGAGGCCGAGACTGGAAAAAAGAGGATAACAAATCGATGAAAGATATCGAAATCCATGAAGACATACCTTCACATTGTTGGTGTCGTCAAACAAGTGGGTTTCATGATCTCCCTCTGGCGATGAAGAGTCTTTTTCGAGTCTTTGGTTTGATTTGCTGCTCTTCTCTCTCTTGATCAGATTTCTGTATCGCAACGTGAAAACAGGTCTTTCGCTCGGAGTCGAGAGTCTCGTATGATGCAATGGGTCAGTGACCCTTTCAATTTGGATGGAATTTGAAGTTGGATTGATAAAAACTGAATTATAGAGAGATTGTCGAAATTTTCTCTCGCTTGTTGAGATTTCTTGTCTTCCGTTTGTAAATTCCACAAGTCCCAAAGTTTCCGATACAAACAGATCCTCAACGATTTCTCGACTCAGCGAACGAATAGCGTCATACAATTGTTTTACTTCGACCGATTCGATAGTCATATTGAGAGCGTGATTTAGTCCAAGTCTTTCAAATTCCTGCCTCATATGTGAGTGCCACTTGTGATCCTGACATCCATCATCGCTGCGATGCATTCCCATGCAAACGTCAGAACCTGGGGGTTCTTCCCTGCGGAGTGTTGGAATTCCATTCGAAGACTCTTCAGCACGCCTGGCGATCAGTCCAGTTTCTTCGGTCAGTCTTTCGTGAGTGACCTTCGAGCCGATTCCTCCTCCTCCGGTAAATATCGAGCTGAATAGACTCGAGTGGGACACATTTGGGATGAAATCGTTCGTGGCCTCTGATGTGACTTTTGTGGAAGGTGTTAGGTCTTCTCTGTTGTATCGGTCAGCAGAATTAAAAATTCTGTTATTCTGAAAGCCTTCTGAATTCCAATCTTCCTCTGCAGGAATTAGGTCATCCATTGACGACCCATCAAGAGATCCCATAAGAGAATTGTTGTACAGGAAGCCTTGCATTCTATCACCACTCTTTTCAAATTTCACTGCCTGTCCCATATAACTTTCGGGAATTTCTTGATCTTTCCTTTCCTCCCTCCAATTTTCAATAATATATCTGTCTCCATTGAAATCCTCCTGGTTGAACTCCACAGATCTTGCGTGTCTCATGGATTCTCTGGTTTGGGGAAATCCGTAAGCTCCATTAAGCCTACTGGTTTCATAATCCGTATTTAGATTGTAATTATCTTTGTATCTGGGAAGATGAGTGTCTTTGAGAGTTCCATCCATATGAATAACGAATCAAGTAAAATTGATTTAAGTCCAGGATTCCTGTCTATCCGGCCCGTCAATTCTCATAAATCACCATCAAGCTTTATCTTTGTTAGTTCAAACACTCATATATGGGATTCAATGGTTGATGCTACCCCATTTGTTTGTTTGCAGAAAACCTGGTACCTTCTGTGAATTATAAAACAAGCTCCGAAAGTTTGATTCTGTAAGAAGTTTTAGAAGATTATCTTAATTATCAGATCAAGTTTGAAAAATCAAAACTGATAAGGAGTAAATCTAACGCTGAAAGTGAAAGCCTTTCGAGCGAAGACGCGCTCCAGCCTCATCGATTTCCTGATCAAAACAATGGAATCGTTTGGAAGTGCGAGCACTTACCCGTTTCAACTTCTCAGTCTCTTGAGGGCAATTATTGAACCTCAAAATACCAAGAAGAACGCAACCAACTGAATACACGCCCAAGGCAACGATCAACAAAATTGGGGACTAAAAGAAAAGCGAGAAATGAGGCGAACATATGTTCTGCCTCCTTACAGCCTTCCATATGAGAGAGCAAATTTGACAGCTATTGAAGGCGTTCCAAAATGTCAACCAAACTGCTATGTAGGCAAGGCAGCCTATGGAAAACTTTTTGCCCCGGGAAACCATTCAAGAGGAAAATTGCCTCCTTGGTGTGAAAATCAAGATCAAACTTCAGGAGAACTGACAGGTGCGTGCCACAAAAAAATCAATGCGTATTTGGTTCGACCTGTCTGAAGCTGCAAGTTAAGAGTTGGTGAGTGCTGGTATCTGAACAATATGCCACCCACAGAAGCAACGAGACAGCGATCGTGTATGTTTGAGTCCACGAAAACCAAAAAAAATCGAACATTTTTGTTGAACACTTGAACTGCTAGTGAAGAAATTTATACTAATAAGGACGGGGTGGTAATTTAAGTGATCCTTTTTCTATTGCTGTCCCTGCTGGAGATTTAGTCATTCATCCTTCCTCACTCTTTTCAACAACATGGATGCTGAAACGCAGCAATTTTTCAAACACCTTAGAGAAGAAGATCCTGAGAATCTTCGTTGTTTTGATTGTGGTAGACCAAACTTTCTTTGCTTTCTCACATGATCAATATCTGCCTTTTAGGACAGTCCAATCCGCAATGGGCTTCCGTTTCTCACGGAATTTTTATCTGTTTAATGTGCTCTGGAATCCACAGGTAAACCCCACATAAGTACGATTTGTTTTCAACGTTCGTTTTATCGGTAGGAGTCTTGGAGTCCATATCACTTTCGTTCGTTCAGCAACTTTGGATGCTTGGGCCGCCGATAAGAAGAGTCTGATGACTTGTGGTGGCAATTCAAAATGCAAAGCGTATTTTGTTCAGCAAGTAATTTAACACATAAGGTGCAGTGAAACCATCTTCTTTTCATTTGAAGGGAATTGATGGCTTTCCTATAAATAAGAAATACAATACTAGAGCCGCTGCCCATTATCGCCTCACTGTAAGTTCCTTGATATTCGCTCCTGCAAACAACTGTGATGTTCGCAGCTGAAGGCTATCGCTGAAGGCCGTGAAGCTCCTCCTCCCCTTCCTGAAGGAGTTGGTGCGATTGTCGAAGATGAGGAAGGTGAGCGATCGCGACAAATCTCACCTAGTATGAGTTTCTCAGCAGGGAACGCAGCGCGGAGTTCCACGACAGCAGATACAGCGTAGGTTTCTTTTTGCTGTTCGCTGTTAGTCTTTCGTCTCTCTTAGAGGTTCTTCTTTCCGATCTGGAAGTACGTGGAACGCCCCAGCACCAGATTGGTCTAACTGGTCTGTTGGTGGAGCGCTTTCGGGAATTTGGGAATCGACAAAAGCTGCTGCTTCAACCGCAGCTGTGACCATCCAAGATCAGCAAGTATTGGAGTCCCTCAAAACTGCGGCAAGTAGCTCGGCAGCTTGGGTTGGCGACAAAAGCCGAGCAGCAGTGACTGCCGTACAGGTACGTGCCCCGGGTGCTGTTATACGACACGTCGAGCTGCTTTGCAGGACGAGCATTTCTGGCAAAATGCCGGAGAGAAAGCAAAGGCTACAGCCCACTCCCTCGGAGAAACGGTCTCAAGTGGAGTACAGAACGCAGAAGCCTGGATCTCCCACCAGATGGGAGAGGAGTCTGCGGCAGCGCAACGGACGCCAGATGCACCCGAAGCTCCATCTGCCACCAACAGCGGTGGAAACGCGCAACCAACCAGGATGGGATCAACTCCCAACTCGCCGCCCCAATAGCAACGTTTTGATTCATGTTTCTGACAGACCTTTGATTTTTTGTGCTTCACCCTGAACACCTCGTCTACATGCATCTGACTTTCTCTGTTGGACATTTATTCCGTTTCTGCCAGTGCCATGCATAGATCGGGCTCGAACGTCCCCCGGAGGGCGCTGAGTGGCGCTCACACCAATCTCGCTACAAAGATGCTATTAACCTCGACGCCATCGAGAAATTTGAGTGAGAAATTTCACGAAGGGTCAGCTTGGAATATTTCGGATTATGCTGATAACGAGACTCAAGAAATTGTTGAGCGATTGAGTCGCTCTCAATTGAGTTTAAAGGACCTCGTCGAGTACGCCAGACAAACAGATCCTGCTGCATTTGCGAGAGTGCAACAGAATGTCGGACAGCCATGTGGAAGAAACAGATGGAGTTCATCTCCCGTGGAGGACCTTCTCCTGGAATTTGAGTCGAATGTAGATACGGGTTTGGACGACGATCAGGTTCTCATTAACCGCGAAAAGTACGGTCCAAATATATTAGAGACGGAGAAGCGTGTCCCAGTTTGGAGGCTATTTTTAGAACAGTTCATGAACCCCATTATGATCCTTCTTGGCGTTGCCGCTGTAGTACCTCTGGCTTTTCAGCAGTGGGCTGAAGGCGTGGCAATCTTACTTACAATTTTATTGAATGCTTGTTTAGCTACATATATGGAAAAATCCGCTGGCGACGCTTTGGCAAAGTTAGCGTCGCTGGCTGCTCCTCATTGCAAAGTCTTGAGAAATGGTGAATTTGTTGAAATAGAGGCAATAGATTTGGTTCCGGGCGACATCGTTAAATTGGACACGGGAGATTCGGTTCCAGCTGATTTGCGCTGCATCAGAGTATCAGAACTCAAAGCAAATGAAGCGATTCTTACCGGTAGGCGTTCTTCATTCTGAGAACGATGGTTTCATGAGTTTCATCAGGCGAATCGGAAGACGTTAAGAAATCGCTAATTTCGAAGGACAATGAAACACCCTTTGCAACAAATTTGTGTTTCGCATCAACTTCTATCACAAATGGCAATTGTATGAGTCTCGTGTACGCAACGGGAATGGACACTCAAGTCGGCAAAATTGCAGAACAATTAGCAAAAGAGTCAAAGGGAGGTTCAAAGCTGACTCCTATGCAGCGCGCACTGAACAAGCTTGGCGGTCTGATCGCAATCATAGCGATTTCAGTTCTCATTATTATTGTTATTATCGCAATTGTGACGGGATACAGGGACCCATCTCATCCCGACATGGATCCTACATTAGCTGTAAGTTTCAACACTAACAATTTCTCAGTGACTCATATTGTCTTCTGTATAGATAATTCTCGTTGCAGTGGGGTTCTGTGTCTCTTCAATTCCTGAGGGTTTACCCATGGTTGTCACAATTTGTCTATCTCTCGGATGTAAAGATATGGTTGCACGTCGAGCGAATGTTCGAAAGTTGCCCGCCGTCGAAACTCTGGGATCGTGCACCGTGATCTGTTCCGACAAGACAGGAACGCTGACGGAAGGGAAGATGACGGCTATTCAACTTGCTGTCCTAGGAAGGGGAATCGGCTGCACAGCCGCTGCTGACCAGCCATGGGATAGGAAGCATCTCGGCGAGATCTTTGGGTTTTTCCCAACGAAGGGATTCGATCCGAATGGGGGAATTTTTTTGGAATCTGCACTGACTGAAGACGTGCGGAAGAAAATCGTAGCAAAGTGGGAGACCCGTGAGATGCACAATTTTGACGACATCTCGACTGATTTTGGAAATCCAAAGCACGATAGTCTGCGCGGACATGTGAGTTGGCGAATACCATAGATTTCCTTTACATTGTTCTCTCAGATGGTCCGCGCGACGTGCTTGGCTGGTTTTCTCAACTCGACCACTGTCCACCTTGAAAAGGACAAGGAGACTGATGCGTGGGTTGCGAGGGGTAACATGTCGGAAGGGTCTGTCGTTGTTGCTGCTGCGAAAGCAAGATGGTCCAGTATTGAAGGAATTGGTGATGACCCAAATTTGATTTATCCAGCGATCAAAGAATTAGAAGTTCCTTTTAACTCATCGCGTAAAATGATGGCAACAGTCCACCGATTGCGCCAGGAGAGTTACTTTGATCGAATTTTTATTGGAGGAATGAGTTCAACTGTGTCCTTTCCATTCGTTGCATTGATAAAGGGAGCACCAGACCGCCTTGCTCAGGTCAGTCGAAAAGACCTTTCTGTCAATTCTGTGCTTCGTTGTTGTCTCCGGTTAATATTTGTTTATTTGATTTCTCAGCAAGTCAAGTACCTGGTGAAAAATTCCGGTGGGGCACGAATGGAAGTCGATTGGGACACGCCGTCCGTTTCCGCGGATGAACTCTCGTACATTCTCTCTCTCAACGACCGCATGTCTGGAGACGCTCTTCGCGTTCTTGCGTTCACGTTGATCCCTCTCACCACCGAAAACGTCCATACGCTTCGCGCGATGCCAGAGGCCGACCAGCGGCTGAGTTTCTTGCTTAAGGGCCCAGTGGTGATGCTTGGGCTGTTGGGATCGCTCGACCCTCCCCGTGTTGGTGTGAAAGAGGCGGTTGATCAGTGCGCTGCTGCCGGAGTGAAGGTTATCATGATTACAGGAGATCAAAAGTGTACTGCAGCCGCAATTGGTAGATCAATAGGACTTCTCAAAAAGTGAGTCGCAAAACCAGACGAGTGTTTCCAATTGTGTTCCCAGCGATGCAGATCTTGAGGATTTGGAAGCTTGTGATCAAGTTGTCGTTTGCTCAGAGCTTCATGAAGGTGGAGACGCTTTGAGACCTCACATAAGCGAGGACGATCTCGATTCCATCACAAAACGAATTCGGGTTTTTTCACGAGCTCAGCCTGAGGATAAAATTGCAATTGTAAACTCGTTGGCTCGTCAAGGGGAAGTGGTTGCAATGACGGGAGATGGCGTTAACGATGCACCAGCACTGAAGGCCGCTCATATTGGCATAGCGATGGGCATAACAGGAACCGATGTAGCCAAAGGTGCAGCAGAGATGGTCCTTATGGATGATAATTTTTGCACCATTGTTTCGGCTATCGAAGAGGGTGAGAATTGAATTTCCCAATTACTTTTGAGTTAATTTTCAGGCCGACATATTTATGCTAATATTCAGAAGTTCGTTTGCTTTCTATTGGGAACGAATATTGGTGAAATTATTTATTTAACGATCGCCATTGCGGGTATGTTCACGCGTGCGTGTGTGTTTTCGACATACGCCGTTCTCTTTTAAGCGGGAATGAAAATGCCAGTCGAGGCCCTTCAAATTTTGTTCCTTGTACGTATGAGACAATAGCATGCTTTCCTCTCACGGGGCTTCTTTGCAGAACCTCATTTGCGACGCCGGTCCTGCCGCAGCTTTAGCGCGTGAGCCTGCAGATTCAGACACCATGCAGCAACCACCCCGCAAGAAAAACGAGCATTTAATGACGTGGCATTGGTGGCTGTATGGGAACATCCCGCACACTCTCTTTGAAGCCGCATGCGTTATTGGGTGCCTCGTCAGTGCCATGTACTTAAGCACAGGTAAGAAATTCTTATAGATGTGCTTCAACTTCCCATTCAGGGTCTATATTGATCAAGGATATCAACAACCAGTGCTACACCTATGGAAACGATATTCCGTATTATTGCCAATCCGCTGAATTTGTTCCCGAATTTCAAACTCCTCCAGCAGGGAGCGCAGGGTTTCACACGTCGATCGACTATTGGGATCCCATCAACAAGAAATTCATCCAGCTTCTGAAAGTTCGGCCCGGAAAGTCGTCCACCCAATTAACTCCAGAGGATTTTGGGATCAACACTGTAGGGCAATTATTACTGTTCCCTCCCATTCTCTATCGTTAGGGTTGCGATGGTTGGTGCCGCCCTGATAGCAAAGAGAGCATCCCTGAGGGCTACATTTATGTTAATACACGTGGCTCTCGCATCGCCACAACCCAGACGTTCATCACTGCAGTGTATTGCGAAGTCTTTCGCGCGTTGACTGTGCGTTCCTGGGACTCGTTCCACAAGGTCCTCAATCGCAATCCATGGATGCATCTTGCCTGTTCTTTCTCCGCCGTTTCAACGCTCATTATCACAATCATTCCAGGACTTAATTCGATCTTTGGCACAATTCCAATTCAATGGTGGTATGGAATATGTTGCGAGTTACTCATCTGCGCGTCTCTGTCAGGCAATACTCTCTTGCAATTGGGTGGGGTATGCTCAACTTGATCCTTGATGAAGTCATTCCCAAGCCTCTCTATCGTCTCCGTCGCAAGAGAGCTCAAAATCGAGGAAAGACTCCTGATTCTTAGAAATTTTTTTTCATACTTTTTCAGTACTTCACCTTCTGCATGTAGCTGATCAACCTTTCTTCCCTATTTAAGAGAGAATGTGTTTGCCGTGGTTTGAACAACTTGGCGGTCATCTTCGACTTCCATAATGGATATCGGTTTTTTGGTGGATAGAGGTCCTTCACCATCTGTTCTCTTTAACTCCTATGATCCACAGTCAATTTTTCGGCCATGTTTGGTACTTTCTTGTAAGACAGTCTCTTTGAGTGAATCTCAATTTTCCTCATGTGGAATTTGCCCAAATCGAAGGCTCTCATGGCTGCCTCAATTCGCCTCCTGAAACAGCCATCTCGGTTTCATTGTACAAGGGCTATGGCATCAGTTCGCTTCCCTCAGAGATATAACAGGCATTTGAAGGCGAAACACATCCAGCAGTCCTCTCCCTCCTTGAAAAACTCAAGGCCCCACCAAGAAAGTTCACCTCCAGTTTTTCTCTCTTCTTCGGCGCAATGTTTCTCTTTTGCGCACCGTCCGTTCCCCTCCTCCATTGCAGCCGCCAACGGCTTCCCTTTCAATCGTTCAGTCTCTCGCCCTTTTTCTTCAGTTTCTTCTCTCGAAGCAATGAGTAATGCATTTGCATCGGTTTCTGAAACTTTGAAGATCAACTCATTTCGATTACTCCGTTCTCTTGAGTCTCAACTTTTCGCGAAGATCCCGAAAGGATTCGAAAAATTTTTTCCTGAAGAGGCTCGCGACGACAAAAAAGCCTCAGAAAAACGTTCTGAAGAGCCAGATGGCGAGAAGCGCAACGGAGGAGGAGATGGAAAAAACGGTGGACCGCCTTCTTCCCGCTCTATGCTAACGTTCATCTCCTTTCTGGTTCTCTGTGCGCTTTGGAGTTACTCAGCGGATAATCCCGCGTTGCGTCCTTCTGGCTCAAATCATATTACAATGCAGCATTTCCTCAATAGCCTTCTAGCTCGTGGCTACGTGCAACGCGTTGATATCATCAACAAGGAAGTTGCTCGAGTCGTGTTGCGTCCAGATTGTCCACAGGAAATTGTTCCCTCTCACGGTCAGTACGGATTTCGAATCGGATCTGTCGAAGCATTTTGAGTCAAAGCTTGAAGCTTTCCAGTTTGCGATGGGGTTGCATCCAACTGACTTCGTTCCGGTTCAGCATTTGCAAGAGGTGGATGTCTTCGCCGAATTCATGTCCTACCTGCCAACTATTGCCATCATCGGGGTGTCAGTGTTCCTGCTTAGAAGACTCGCCAGCGTCGGAGCCGCAAACGATCCAAACAAGTTTTGAAAATGGGACGAGCGAACCCCGTCAGTGGAAAAGACGTTAAAGTCAAAGTCAAGTTTTCAGATGTTGCAGGAATGAAAGAAGCAAAACATGAAATCAAGGAGTTTGTCGATTTTCTGAAGGATCCAAAGAAATATCAACAACTTGGCGCTCATATTCCAAAGGGTGCTTTGTTGGTTGGCCCTCCCGGAACGGGTACGCACATCTCAATTTTTGTTTCTATCTGTGTTTGTCATAAGGTAAAACACTACTTGCCAAGGCAGTTGCTGGAGAAGCAAATGTTCCCTTCTTCTCAATGAGTGGATCAGATTTTATAGAAGTGTTTGTTGGCGTTGGACCGTCGAGAGTGAGAGACTTGTTCCAGCAAGCACGAAAACATTCGCCATGTGAGTTTCCCCAATCTCACCCCTTCCGATTGATACTTTTGTAGCTATCATCTTCATCGATGAAATTGATGCTGTTGGCCGCAAGCGTGCTAAGGGAGGCTTCGCAGGGGGCGCTAATGACGAACGAGAGAACACATTGAATCAGATGCTCGTTGAAATGGATGGATTCACGACATCCACTGGCGTCGTTGTATTGGCAGGAACAAATCGAGCTGACATTCTAGATCCTGCTTTAACGCGACCAGGCCGCTTCGATAGAACTGTTAACATCGAAAAACCGGATTTGGCGGAAAGAACAGAAATTTTCAAAGTGAGTTTGACAGACGAGAATCTAAGTTGATGTCTCGATGTTGATCAGATTCACATGAAGCCCGTTAAACTAGACACTTCTCTCAATCCCGAAGAAACTCACAAACGTCTTGCAGCACTCACTCCGGGGTTTGTGGGAGCTGATATTCAGAACGTCTGCAACGAGGCTGCTATTTATGCAGCGAGACGAGGTGAGTCTGATCTTTGCCACATTGAAATTTTCAAAAAGTCCTCATTTGTTCTTTAGACGCAACTGGAGTCTCGATTCAGGATTTTGAAAATGCATGCGAAAGGGTGTTGGGGGGAATGAAAAAATCAACTGGATTTATCAATCAGGACCTTCGTCGAGTGATCGCTTTCCATGAAGCTGGTCACGCAGTAGCTGGTTGGTTTCTGAAATACGGTGATCCTGTTCTGAAAGTTTCAATTGTCCCAAGAACGAACGGTGCATTGGGGTTCGCACAAAATTTACCAGAGGAAGTTCAACTTTTACCCCGCGAGCAGGTCCTTGATAAGATCGCTGTGCTTCTCGGTACGATTTCTTGAAACTTGGCCGCGAGTCTTGAATAGGGTTTTGTAGGTGGCCGCGTCTCTGAAGAATTAAATATCGGTCGAATATCGACTGGGGCTCAAGACGATTTGGACAAAGTGACGCGCCTTGCATATGCATTCACATGCGTGTGGGGCTTCAATCCGAAGGTAAGAATGATAATTTGCATTTGTCTCTTTTTCAATGGTCCCTTCCAGGTTGGTCTGATGTCTTTCCAAAACCGCGAGGAGTCTGCACAATATTATAAACCGTATTCGGAGAAGCTCGCTCAGGTGAGTGCTTATATATGGACGGGTTGGTCAGCATTCAAAGGTAACGGAATCGATTGGTATCCTGATTGTTTTTGTAGCTTATGGATACTGAAGTCCGAGATTTGATTGATCAAGAATATAGTCGCGTGAAGGCGCTTCTAACTGAAAAAAAGGATGTAAGAACTCAATCAAGGATTTGCGGGATATTTCTTTTTTTCCAGCTGCTGTTGAGCTTGACAGAGAGATTGTTGCGAGAGGAAACAATTACATTCAATGACTTGGTAAGAGTCCGACTGAAAAGTTCGAGCTTATTTGATTCTGTAGCGTGAGGTTCTTGGAGAACGTCCTCATCCCCTCAAAGCAGAATACGCTCAATACGTCGAGGCATCTCCACAGAAAAAAAAGGTTGAAGGGAAGGAGGACCCTGCGGATGCATCAGGTGTGGAACAAAATGATAACAAGAAAGAGGTAAACGAACTGGACGGGAATAAGAGTTTGATAACGTCTGTCGTTGCGAATCTGGTTTCGCTTATGGTGATGACAACCCCCGTGATATAAATGGACAAAAAATGGGAAATCTGCCGAGTCTTTTCGTTATGGATTTGCTCTCATTCACGTGAAAATTGGAAAAACAACCCACTATATCGCATATTTCTTCTTTGATCTCTGGAATACCAGGGACACAAATATGCGTACTAGCGCGACATATGATGTATAAACGATACAATAAGAGTTCAAGACTGAAATGCCTAAAATCGAATTATACATCCATTTGCCGAACCGGAAATAGTAATACATGCGGGTCCCTATTAAAGCCTTGGAATAGAACATCCGATAGCACAACCAAGCGCCCCATATGATCAGTCCGTATTGAAGCAGATTTAGCAATCCCATTGTTACTAGAATTCTGGACCATTCGTTGTCAGATCCAACCCTCATAGCAGCCAGCCTAGCAAAATATAACGCTGAGTAGCAGTTCGCTATAGCCACTGTAAGGAGGTACTGAGGGACTTCGGTGCCGTAGGATGCATTGGCGTAATTCCCATAGAGGATCGAAGTGAAAGCTCCAGCTGTTATGAGAATATTTAGACACGAAATATAAACGCAAGAACGAGGGGCTGGGTTGGTGAGAAGATGCGCTGGGCCGCCCCCATAAACGTGAGCACCTAAAAAATTGAGAGCCATTGCCGCTCAGAGACAATTGATGAGCGAATAAACCATGAAGAGACCTTGACGACAAATTCTGTTGGGGCGAGGAAAAAGAACCAAACTTTGGATCCTTGATAAATCTTAATTTCTGGGCATGCCGTTTGGGAAATTTGAAAGTAGTCTTATGAGTCAGTTATCAAGTCCCAATTCACAGAATGGCATAAGGTCCGTAAATGAAGGATGTCAAAGACTAACAAGGATTTTAGCAGTTTATTGAACCAAAGTGATAAGAATGTTTTAGGAGAGCTAAGGAATCCGACAAAAAAGAAAAAAACAGCGGCAGATAAACAGCGTTATGTGGAAATATTGAAAAGAAAAAAGCAAAGGGAGAAATATGTGCCAGAAGAAAAAGAGGAGCCGTATGGAGGGACACAATGGAGGGATCGTGCAACTGAGAGAAGGAATGCTGCTGGAGACTATTCGAAGATTGCACAAGAATATCAATTGCTTAAAGGGAGAACAGAAGAGGAGTCGAAATTCCTCGGAGGTGACGAAGAACACACCCATTTAGTCAAGGGATTGGATTATCGATTATTGGAGAAAGTTCGAGCAGAAATTGAGAAAAAGGAAGAAACTAGAAAAAAGTTGATGGAAGAGCGTGCAGCTCAGCATGGGATTGCGATTCCTCTTCAACAAGCGGAGCGTCCAACAACAACGTCACCATTGGTTAAGAGAATATGCAACGAGTTGATCGAACAAGTTCATCCCCATCATTCATCATTTCAGAAAAAGTTACAGAGAATTGAATCCGTTGTTTTAAGAGGAGCGCAATTTCGAGGGAACACGAAAAACTTCAAGCCAGGAAAGATGATTTATCAATTCGATGTCCGATGGGAAAGGAATGGAAGACCAGATGGGGAAGGAGTTCCGGTGATTCTCTATGAGTCCGAAAGCAGAAGTGGTTCGAGCGCGATCCACTCCGTCGTCGCGCCGGTTCATGAAAAGATTTTGAGTGATATCAGTGATGCTTTGGAGTGGGCGGTACAGAATAAGAAGGGTGCCAGGCGGATAGGCAGGAAGGATGCACCACTCACAGAAGACGAACCGAAAGAGGCTGATACAGAGAAGGCTAAGGATGATGATGATGATATATTTGGCGGAATTGGGGGATACAATCCTTCAGAAATGATAAGTAAAGTAGAAAGTGAACAAGGTGAAGCAAATGTATCAGAATTAAGAAGAGGTGGAAATTATTTTGGAGAGGAAGATGATGATGAAAGTGATAAGGATGTAGATCCTCTGTTACCAGATGGTTTAGCTGGGAAAATAGAATCTGTGAGAAAACGTGGAGGTGAAGAAGTTGTAGAAGCAAAACGGAAAGCCATGATCGATGATTATAATGAATGTTATCCGGAAATGGGAATGGAAATTAGCTGGAGCTGTCGTGCAGGAAGTGATGATGACGACGAAGAAGAAGGGAAGAAAAGGAAACGGAAAGGGGTGAGTGGATTGAAACGTTTCTTGTGGTTAATTTGTGTCTCGCAGAAGGATAACGACGCTGGAGGAGAAAAGAAGAAGTGAGTTTTATTTTTCTCAGCTTAAGTTCTCTTGTTTCGTACAGACCGAAATTGACTGCCCGGGCTATGAAGAGACAAACTGAACGTGAATGGAAAAAGATTGAACATATGATGGAAACTAAAAAAGGGAAAAAGGGACTCGATAGCTTCGAGAAAGAGATGCCTCGACCCAGCAGCTCGTCCAGCGCTATGAATGTTCTTTGATTTTTACCTGAGTACCTGTTCTGTATTCTGTACCTTTTTCAACGACTTAGGATGCGCCAGTTAAAATTTCATGAAAAGAAGCTCCTGAAGAAAGTCAATTTTCTAGAATGGAAGAGGGACAAAAACAGCCGAGAAGCGAAGATCTTGGATAAATATGGAATTGAAGATCGTGAGGATTATCACAAGTAGGTCTGGGTTCACTTCAACTGTGAACTAGGGAAATTCTTAAATGTTATGATTGGTGATTTAGGTTGAATAAGATTTGTGGTTTAATCACCAAGCTTGTCGCTGAATTAAAGACTATCGCAACAGATGACTCAATGAGGATGAAGATGACCCAACAATTGATCAACAAATTGTAAGATTGGTCTAACAATCTCATCGAAGATCATTTCTTCTTTTAGGATTGTGATGGGAATACTGAATAAGAATAACGGTTTATCCGATTTAGAGCATCTATCTGCTTCAACATTTTGTCGCCGAAGATTAGCAGCTGTTTTAGTGAGATTGCATTTTGCTCAGAATATAGAGCACGCCATTGCTGTTATTAGAGGAGGGCGTAAGTGGACAGTTCCATCAACTCATTCTTAGTCCTGATCTTCAGATATTCGAATTGGGCCAAATTTAGTGACAGATCCTTCGCTTCACGTCACAAGAGAAATGGAAGATAATCTTTCGTGGGCAGAAGGGTCAAGCATGAAAAGGTATAAAGTGTTGATGGGTATGTCGTTATTTTTTGGTGTAGGAAAATTAAGGAGTTTCAAAATGAACGGGATGACTTCGAGCTCATGGGCAATTGATGGTTTGCATTCTTCTTGTGTCTTTTTAATGAAGGTTTTCTCTTATTGTCCACCAACACTCCCAATTGCCGCCGGGAAGCGCGGCTGAAAAAATTCTTGATCGAACATGCAATCGGAGAATTAAGAATTTCAAATTTAGAGTGATTTCAGGTCAATGGCACCCAAAAATGAGGAAGCGAGGCTCAAGGGAGCTGCTAAGCAAGCGGGTGACGCAATTACTGACATTTTTGCCACACTGATGCAAAAAGGAAAAGTAATCCTTACTGAAGGAGGCATTAAGGAAAAGACGGAACGCACTTTGAACACTTTGGCTGATTTCTTTGGCGTTCCTCCATTTTTGGTCCCCGTCGGAATTCTCTTGATTTTTCTTTCAGCCTTCGGAATACTCGATAAAATTATCACGTACGCATTGACACTCCTCTTGGTATAGATTCATGTATTTTCTAGTGCTTGCGTTGGATTCTTCTACCCAGCATGGCAATCATTCAAAGCAATTGAAACGACGTCCCCAGATGATGATCGTCAATGGTTGACCTACTGGGTTGTCTACGCTTCTCTCCATCTTGTCGAGCTTTTTTCCGACCTGCTCTTCTTCTGGGTTCCATTTTATTACCCGCTCAAGATCGCTTTTCTGTTGTGGTAAACATTCATTTTCAGATTTCAACCTCTTCTCTTTAATTTCTTTCAGGTTACTTTTGCCTCAGTTCAAAGTGAGAATTTTTCAACTTGATGACCAATCTCCTAATCTTTTAATCTTTCCAGGGAGCCCTACGGATCTATACTAAACTATTGCGTCCTCTTTTGATTCAACACCAGACGCAGATCGATGGGTATTTCATACCAATTGTTCTTCTTCTCTTACGTATTCGTTGCAGGGTGCTCGACACAATGGCGCAAGCTCTTGAACCAGAAACGAAGAAAACTCTTTGATTTTTGCGTTTTCATATGAACAGACCATAAGGTGGTTCACTGCATGTCCGTGGATTATAACGCTGAGCCAGGTCCATTAGTTGTTCATGAGATAGCGAATCCAAATGACCACGAGGATCCCTCTCACATGGCGTTCCAGCTCAACCTGTTCTCCGCTCTTCACCACGAGAACTTGCCTGGTGCTATCAAGTCCTTTCAAACGGAGCGATTGCAGGCTGAATGTGAAAAATTTTCGGATCAAAACAAGCAAGAGCCGAAACGTGGCCGTTCACTCAGTAACGCCAATCCATTAGGACAGCGACTGACCCGCAGTCTGAGCGCAACGGTTGTAGGATCACGTTCCTTTTTCAAACGTTCAGCATCAACAATTGAGCGTTCCGCCACAACAATTGAGCGTGCAGTGAAAAGGACAAGATTTTTTAGAAAAAAGTCGGAGCAAATAAACAGCACAGTATCCAGCTCAGAGAAAAACTCTGAAATTCCGGATCAGCGATCCGGCTTCAAGATTCCTTTCCCCTTCAAAAAAAACAAACCTCTTGACTCTCCCCGTCCGACACCCGGGAAAGAGACCATCGACTTCGAGTATCTCTATCAGCGACAATCTAGAGCCGAAACTGCTCTTTTAGCAAAAGATTCCAAAATTTCAATGCACCTCAATCCAAACAAGTCCGTGCCAGAGATTCACCCTGATGGAACGCTTGGACACAGATCCATCAAATCCAGGGACACATTTTTCCCGCCGTCTCTTGCGAATGATATGAAAAAAATTTCTTTTGACGAACCCGAGAAACTCCCTTGGGCTCCGCTCTTACTTTCCGTCAAAGATCTTCTCGAATTAGGAGGAGCAGAAAAAAGCTTTCGAACACGCATTGATCCTAAAATTGCATTCTTTGAAGCGGTTGAAAAAACGATTCCTGACTCCCTCAAGAAACAAGCTGCATCAACAGCGGAGGAAAATGAAATCATGGGTCAAGCGATGTATTCGTTGTTAGCCAAGGAGTTTGATGGGACTACTGCAGTTTGGAGCAACTCTGGTTTGGTTCAGTTGCTCTCATCATACGGGTCGAGTAACGAGGACAGACAGCTCGTGTCTTCTGATGACATCTCAACCACAGCCGGCAGCGCATCGATGAAGAGCGATTGTGTTGGAAATGCAAATCCAGAATTAGCAGGGAAAACCTTAGAATCGGATGAGAACCCCATCACCCTGAAA
>NW_026578412.1:0-19820 GCF_029603195.1 Condylostylus longicornis
ACGGATAAGCCAGGGGACAATAAATCTATAGATGAAAGAGCTGCGGATGAGATCAACATTGAGGATGCACATTGCACTGACACGAGTGAGACAAAGGAAGGACAAAAGGGCGAAGAAGGCGATCAACAATCCCGAAATGTAGAAATCAGTAGAAACCTAGAATCTGATGATGTTAACAGGCATGTTGGTGATGACGATTCGAGTAATGATGATTTAGCTTCATCGAGCGATGATATTCTATCATCGTCGGATGATGATAAACGTCCGAGTGAATCACCATCGATGAAGCATTGTTTATGGATGGGTGATAGGGATGGATTCAAGTTGCCATCATTGAGAACAAATGTACAACCAATACCTCAACCTGGACGCCGACTAGCAGCTCAGCCACGCGGTCGGTGTCTTGGTGGACCAAGCTTGATTAAACGGTATTGGTTGGTCCCATCAGCTGTGAGTTGATCTTGATAGAGACATAATACCCAGATGTATATCTACTTTATATGTATCTTTATATATATTTTTATGTAAGTTTCTACTGTTCTGTTGATCAGATTGATGATGCTTGGCCACGTTCTGATGACGATGAATCTTTAATGATGCGCGCCATTGATGGAAATCGAGGGACTACTTTCGAATTCGAAGAATCTAGAAGGTAAGAGGAAGGATGCATAAATGTACCAAGTATGCATGTCTCAAATATGGCCGTCTTGAGTGTGAGGATCCCAAGTGCGTGATTTTCCCAAATTTTATCTCTTTCTAGATATTCTGAGACGCGTCAACAGTTAATTGAGTTGATAAACGATGGATTAGGGGCCGATGCGCTTCCTGAATTTCTCCATCGGTATCCTTTTCATATTGAAGGAAATTTTGTTTGGTCTCTTATTGCGATGAAAGCGGTAAGCAGTCGATGAGCAAGTCAATGCCTTATTGTCATCTATGTGTCCAATCTTTGTGGGACTTTCTTTTTTGGGACCTTTCTTGGGAATATTCCTCTTTCGCTTTCCCTTCAAGGCACGCCACGAAGAAGCATTTCAATCAATACGTCGATGTCTTCATTCATTTCAATCTTCGTTTCATCCGAAATTTTCTCCCTTTTCCCTTGATGCAAGATGTCAGCCTGTTTGGCCTCAAGTATGGCTTCATTTTCTCGTCGTTCATTAATCCTTACGTCATCCAGGTTTTGCTCCACTCCACTCAACAATATCAGGCTCTCTTCCTTTCTGTACTTTTTCTCTATGCACATCTTCTTTCCCTTTTTGGTTCAAATTCAACGGCACTTGAGATCTACAAACTTCTCTATTCTTGCTCTCCCCGACTCCGATCCATCACACGCTCTATTACATATCCACCATTCATCCACTAGACTCAAGTACGTTCACCAATTCTATTCTCCTTCTCTATTTTCTCTTTCCCAGAAAAGTTTCTTTTCTCTATGGATTGTGTCGATCACTTTTTCCCGACACCATTTCTATTCCATCCCTCACAACTCACAAATTAAAATCTTCCCTCGACCTCTTTTTCCCCAACTTTGCGTTTTCTATTGCAGCTTGTCGGTTTTCACGATGTTCTGAAGGTATTTTTCATCTCTTTGTTGACGTTTATTACAGTCGCTCTTTTCAGACACCAAAGCGGCTTTTTTTCACTCAATCGATCATCCGGAAATCTCTCCTTCTCGCTATTGTCTGATGAATCTCGCATTGAAGGGAAATGATGATGAAATTCATTCGATTATTGATGATGGGACATATTTGTTTGTCAATGACGAATTGTATTGGAACATGTCTCCTGCAACCGATCGGAAAATGTCCCAATTACTTATTATGCGAGCGTTGATATTGTATCCCCAATTTATTCAGTACTTGCTTCAGCACCTTCAGCTTTCCAGCTCAGCAATTCCCCAAAGTAAGACTCGGTTGATTCTCCGTGTGGAAGCCTTCTGTTGGATGATCATTTCTCCAGATTCACGCAGCACGCTAACGTGGCATGACATCATCTACTCGCCAGCCTTTTCGTATAATGAAGTCCTTCTTCAGTATGTTCACATCCTTGTGTTTTAAGTTTGTTTTTATTGCAGGCAACGAGACCGACAGATGACGAATCTGGCGACACAACGATTGCTCAGAATGTTTATTCTGAAATCATCAAGATTGTTCGACACACAGCCTGCTTTACTCTATATCCATGAATGTGCAACCATTATACATTATCAATATACATCAAATTTCATGGTGGAAGTATTGGACGACACCCCTATGGCATCAACAGGCGGGAAAGAACCTCCAAGAGAAAAATCCCATTGCTGGGAGCCTGTGAAACGTCGTCGGTTATACCGTGATGTTATTTCGTCATTTAGATCAATTTGGTTCGAAGCACTATCAAAGTTCTATAGAACAAATGGCTTCCATGAAAGATATGGGGATTGCAAGAAACTAGAGTTTGAGGAACAAACTCCTGAAATTCCTGAGAGCTTGCGGCTGTCATTAACATCATTCAGCGTATTGCTGGGAAATAGCCAACTAGGATTAGGACATGCTTACAATGCTCCGTCGTGTTGGTTGTCCCTTCGCTCGAATCCAATATTGCTCTATTTTCAGAGTATGCTCCCATATTCTACTATTGATCATCAAGGTATGCGTCCCTTTTTGGAATTGAAGATCATGTGGGGCTGATCAGGCACGCGTACTCATCCGTTGACTTTCGAGTCAGTGATCAAGGCGGTTTATCATTCTCTCATTATGCCCTCTATCGGAAGAATTAAGCGACTTCTCGGTCTTTCTCGTTTATCTCCACCTTAGGAATGATGCACTACTGAGTAAATTGAAACTATAGAACCAGACAAGACGTTTTTGATAATTAATCGCAGCAAGTGTTGAAACGTCAGTAGTTAAAGTTTAAAGGTGAAAATCACAAAAACCGATCAAATCATTTCTCGCTGCACGAGAGGCTTGAATGTTCATCGTCGTATACGTATTTCTTCGATGAGCTTTTGGCGCAAGCGTTGCAGCTGCTTCCTTTTGCTTGGCGAGCTGTACCACGTTTTTCGAGACAATACAGGGTAGCAGCTTCACCATACAAGAGAATTAAAGCGAGAACTAACAAAAATCTCATTATCGAGCGACGAAAGAAATCAAAAATGTCAAGTTTATTAATTTCTTCAACAATTTGCTTCTGTCTCTGACGAGAAACTGTGGCATCTTCCACATTTCAGCATGCAACAGAATTGAGAACCCCACATTCAACCCAATACATTGACCCAAACATTCAAATCACATTCACTGCACGACAACGAAAACAATTTCACTGACTACACTTGCTCTGTTTTCATTTAATCTGTTGCCTCAAACAACCAGGCAACCTCTGCAAAGCTGCACAGCTTTGAAAATAGGAGAGGCCTGGAAAAAGGACTGAGTTTCATCTCAGGTTTACTTGCTAATAGAATTGCAAGATGTCAAGTCGTCAACCCATTATCCACAGAAATGAAATTGAATCCCCTCCATTCTCTGCTTTTTCATCGACTCCAAACTCTCCAACTTCTTCTGATTTATTGTCTAGTTTGTCTTCGAAGCGCGGACGGGCGGCATGCCTCAAAGGACTCCGGACCCTGTTGCGTTCTCGCACCGTCAACATGCCGTTTTCTGCATTGATCGGAGGTTTATTCATTTTTGGATTTTTCATCTTTTGTGTCACAGTTGCAATAATGCGACGTCAGTCCATTGCAGTTTCGAATGATGATTTGCCAAAGGTCGCCGCAGTAGAACTGTTTGTCAACACGACCCAAAGCCCCCATCGCCCTCCAATCCAAGCGGCAATTCATGTTCCACAAGAAACACGCAGCCCTCCATCTCCACCGACCCCTGTGCCCCAAGAGAATCCACAACAACCATCCAGACCGCTTTTCATCAAATATCCAAATTCAGCGGAAACGCTTGAAGAAGCCCTCGCCCGTAAGGCTGTCCCAAAAATAGCAGGACGTCCGGATGAGTCTCACTTGCACGGCATGGTTGGCGTTGGACCAGACGGCGAGGCGATTTGGAAACCAAAGCCACTCTCAGCCTTCCGTATGACCCATGATCAGAAAGTTGAAGCTCACGCTGGCTACTGTTTTAATACAAAAGTCGCTGAAAGTCTTCCGTTGGACCGTCCGATCCCTGACTATAACTCAGCCTCTTGTCGCGGTGTTCAGTATCCAGCAACGCTTCAACCAGCATCAGTGATTATCGTTTTCTACAATGAAAATTTTTCGGTCTTGCTACGATCATTCCATAGTGTTCTCAATCGCACGCCTCCTCATTTATTAAATGAAGTGATCATTGTTGATGACTTTAGCAATTCAACAACTCATCCTTGGCTGTTTGAAGAGCTGGATAATTATCTTCAGTATGTCCCAAAAGTCGTCGTTCGACGTTTGCATCGCCGTCACGGATTGATGATGGCGCGGATGGCGGGGGTGGAATGGGCGACTGCCCCGACTGTCGTCTTTCTGGATTCTCACATCGAATGTGCAGATCGTTGGATTGAGCCGTTGGTTCATGCAACACAGAAAGATAGAAAAACAATTGTTGTCCCAATGATTCATACAATCGATTTCGATAATTTTGGATTCGAGTCTGGTCATCTTGATGTCTTGGGATTTTCATGGAGTTTGGGACAGACGCATCCCTATCGATCTCATTCCGATTTCGCTCCCATGCCGTCACCTGTTATGGCGGGTGGTTTATTTGCTGCTGATAAGAGCTGGTTCCTGGAGCTTGGAGGTTACGATCCTGAAATGCGTCTTTATGGAGGGGAAGAAATGGAAATAGGTTTCAAGGTGTGGATGTGTGGGGGAAGGCTTGAAGCTCTTCCATGTTCGCGCGTTGGTCATGTTTTCCGAAGTGGATTGTACTGGAACCATCAGGTTTATCGAGTTCCTGGTGAAGAAATTCATAGAAATAAACTTCGTACTGCTGAAGTTTGGATGGATGACTATGCAAAAATTGCGAAAATTGCAATTCCAAAGCTACCAGACGACATGTCAATTGGGCCCTTAGACGAAGTCAAAGCCGTTCGTCAAAGGCTTCAGTGCAAGTCTTTCAAGTGGTATTTGGAAAATGTGTTTCCTGACTTGAAAGTCCCAAAAATTGAAGGTGGAAAGGCGGGTGCGATCCGCAACCCAAACTTGAATGCTTGTATCGATTCCTTACTGTTGAAGAGTTCTGGTAGTCCAGTAGGAGCATATCCTTGTCACCATCAGCATGGAACTCAAGCATTTCTTCATGACGCTGATGGATTCATTCGAATTGCAGATACTGATTTCAAGTTGTGTCTACGTGCTGGAAAGGATGGTCTCATTGGATGGGCTTCTGGGGACAATCATGTTACAGCAACGGACAATTGCGATACTCATGAGTGGATTTACCAATCAGATACAAAGCAACTCAAAGCAAAGCGTTCCCTTGACGGACAACAGACAGCAAAGTGTTTGCAGGTCGTTAAGCAAGAAACACCGAAGAGCCCTTTCGATTTGCTGGTTGCTGATTGTTCTGATGAATCAAAATATCAGAAATGGGAGTATGATCCTGTCGAGTGATGAACTGATACTTTCCGTTTGCTTGTACCAGCTCTCGACGTTTTGGCAGGTGGGAACATCAATGATGTGGAATCTCTAGTACCGAGAGGGTTTTTTCTCAAGGAGCTGGAATATCGTGTTTCAAGGAGCTCGCCCAGATTTCGTTCATTGTTGTTTTGATTATTCGCTCTTTCCATTGACGCTTTCACGTGTTTTTGTTTGCCATTACTTCTGAACGACGATTCTGATGAGTTCAGCAGCCAAACGACCGCGACAGTTTACATAGTTTAGTTTAGTTTTGCGTCCAATGCGACAAAGGAACCCAATCTTTAATTTTGTCTTCCAACGAGCTGATTGTTGCATGAGTCGCCCAATGCTTGATGAGTTCACGAGCAAACAGGCAGTACTCCTTCCCTGATTTGATTGTAATTCATTTTCTATTTTCCATCTCTCCTACCTGATCGTTCCCAAATTCGTCTTCTGAAGTGACCCATCTCTTTTCGAAGCTCTCTGCGCCTCTCGAATATGGCCTCGTGTCTCTCTTGCTCCGTTCCTTCCCCCAGCGAACCGCCTGCAAAAGAATTCGACGTTGATATTGAAGAGCGATGGAGACTCACAAATTATATTTCCTGTATCAATCAGATCCGTTCGCCTCTCGCCATAAGTTTGATACACTTTTTCGAGTTTCTCATAGAGACTGTGCAAGTCTCCCAAAGTGGGAATGGCACTTACATTCCAGAAGAGTGAAACAACAATCACCAGAAGAGCTAGTGACTGCCTCTTCATGAATTTTGAAGAAATGGCAGAAATTAAGTGCATGCGCGATGTAATTTTTTTGTGATCGTCATGAGCAATCTTAGCAAAATTACATTATATATTACAGAAGGCTTATAGAGACACTTCTTGAAGCGTGCTCATTTCAGTAGCTGAGAAGTTGGTTCGTGATCTGTCAAAGAGCTGTTGCCGAACCGGCGGATGGGGGTGCGAGAGTGGGTTGGGGGAACTGTGACTGAAGTTGCCAACCTTTTAGCAGGCACCAAATTTGTACAGCCTGGGACAAAGAAAAAGGAAAGCTCCCAGACGTGGGAAGTGACTAGACAACACGCGGACACAGCGATCTGTGCCATGACTCTAGTGGACGATCACGCCATCTAGCTACCCTAAGTTACGGCTCAGTAGCACATGAGCAGTTACATTGTCTCGTAATAGCTCAGTGGTTCTGCCCACTGCCGAAATAGCTTGTTAAAGTTTATCCAGTGGGCACGCTCATAACACCGATTTAACTCAGAAAGTTTGTCCGTTGCACGGCAATGCCGGTACCGCTCATGTCATGAACACTGGGCCAGAACAAATTTTCACAATGAAGTGTGCAGCTTTGTTTTTGTTGCTATCTTTGGCTTCGGCTGCTTCGGTGGGTGGTTTATTTGTAGGATGAAGGAAATGAACACTCATTTAATTTTTATTTTGCAGACTTCAACCACCTCAGCTCCTTCCCGGCCCACTGAAGTGGCTACAAGTGAAACTTATGCACCACCAAGTGACACAGCACGTCAAAGATATACAGATGTCACCACAGCTTCTCGGAAACTTAAGAATTCAAAGTTCACAGCGGTACCAGCCCGAACAGTTGAATCTTATACAGCCTTCACAGCTGATGGAGAGAACACGACTGGAGGTTTCAGATACTCAACTGGTTCAGTAGATGCTGTAACGAGCGTACAAAATCTCAAGTTCATGTCTTCTCAACCAACTGAAACATATACAGCCTTCGCAAGTGATCCTCACACAACTGGACGCCGAAGATACTCAAGTTCCACAACCAGACGTCCAGTGCGAAGGTCCAGAGGTCCCACGTCTACACCGATGTCTTTTCGACCAGCTGATACAGCCTCTGCTGCAAGCTCCGGATCCCCAGCATACACAGCCGGGTCTGCTGCAAGCTCCGGATACCCATCATACACAGCCGGGTCTGCTGCAAGCTCCGGATACCCTTCATACACAGCCGGGTCTGCATACACAGACACAGATGCCAGATATTAATATTGACCATTTTGCAAATGTTCAGCGTATCAACGAAGGCATCAATGTATCCTTCTATTAATATTTTCGACATCTATGTTAAACAACTTGTCACTCAGAGCACACTTCATTCAACGTACACAGAAGACGATACTTTCTTGCACTTGATTCCAGTCTTCGCACTTGAGAGAGTGACTCGAAAAAATCTCTGGATGTCTTTTTTGTTATTGATGGTACTTTGTCGATGGATATATAATTGGGCTGATGTAAAATAGCATACGTCAGTTTCAGCATTCAAAAATCAAGATCAGGCGATCTAACGGTAAGTGAGACGAACATTCGTGATTCAAGGTGCGTCCCTTAGTGATCCAGAAAAAGCGCTCAGTCTTTTGAATAATGATGGTTCCGTCTATCTTTACTAACGTGAAGCTATGACAAGGTGTGCGAGCTTGCCAACGCATCAGTACCAGAGGAAATCCAGATCGTCAGTTTCCATTTCTTTGTTGATTGTCTGAACGTCTTTGCGGGCTTCACTGTAGGCACAAAAAAGGCAAGTTGAAGGCGAAAGAGTCGTCCATTTCTCTGATCTTCTGGGAGAGTATCCTCTCGACGTATCTCATACAGAGGTAGGAGGAGGCTGTAGTGAACGATCAGATATTTGTTTCCTAGAGGATCCCCAAACGAGGCGGAAGGCATACAGGAAACAAAAGGACGTCAATGTGTTGTTTCTTGTCCCTTCTCGGGGCCAACACATTGAGATGGACTGTGAGGATTCCAAACACAATAGCAAATATGCACAGTATGCACCCTAGTAGAATTACGTCACGATTTGCAACGTTTTTTTCAGTTGTTCAAAGCACCTTACTACTTTTAGTTGATTAATTGCTAGGAAATATCAAATTGAAAAAAATTGGTATGCCTTACCTCAGGTGCCCAACGATATTATATTCACGACTTTCAGCGATGGTGGTTCCCTCACAAAGTGCTGGATGACGTCGATGTGCTTCGTCCGCTGATGAATTTCGGGATTCGGCCATATGCTCAAATCCGTTCGACAACTTTCAAATCAGCCGCAACAACTGTCTCCCAAAAGAAACAACAAGCTGGGACATAAGAAAAATAATTGACCGACCTGCTCTTCGCTTCAATCGTAAGTTCTCGCTGAGAACCACGGAAGTCTGTTCTCCAGATGTCCAGAAAAATCGCAGCACCAGCCATAATGTAGATCTTTTCCGTAGTCGAGGAGAGTGAGCTCGCCTGTCCAATGTGGAATACAGCAGGCATGATAGGCGCCACTAGACGACGCTTCTTAACCTGGTCAAAATCTACTTATTCGGGCGAGGGAAGCACCACGATATCCGGAAGGGCCTCGTACTGCTGTACTCGTCCAGCATTGTGCAGATTCGACTGTCCGCATTAGACCCGATCAGCATGGATTGTTAATCTATCAAGGTAACCGGAGCTAGGTAGATTAACCATACAAGATCTGTACTTCACTATCCCGCCTTTCGTGAAGAACACCCAACAAAATCCGGTAAATTGCGCTCCCGGATGTGGATGAGCACGCCGGTGTGCGCATCGATGTTCGTCACCAAAGATTCCAAAGTCCCCTGAAGACTTGCTACGATATCGTAGCTCCCACAGCACCGTTGTAAATGGCAGAACCTGAGTTCTTCTGTCGCTGATCGACAGCTGGGTCAATCTGACTCTCAACCTTTCTTTTTTTTCTCTAATCTAAGTCATACGTTGGTCAAATCCTTTACGAACGTTTGAGCCACTACAAGAAAGACGCCTTTGGTCGGTATTTCAAGTTTAAGACCCTTTTATGTCGGAAATAAATTCGGCAAACTCACCCAGTTCATGATGCCCAACTGGTGTCGCCTGTTTCTTGGCTTGCCACGCAACTAGTACCGCCGTCGAAGATTGAGAAACAGAGGAAGTTGGTAGAATAACGACAGCAAAAGCAAAAAGACTCCGGGACAAATATGATACAAGGTTGGATGAGTCGTCACTTTTGGAGGTACATTCAACTTCATCACCACTTCACACGTAAGTAACCATCAGTTTTCTCTTTACTTCGTCTTCCCATTTAGTCGCGTCGAGAAAAAACGATGATGCATCAATTGGTGGAACATAAATGCAATATTGCAGTACACCATGTTGTGAACTTCTATTCCCAATTAGATAGAACCTTTTAGCCGTGTGAAAATCTGCACAGAGCTATCAACCTTTTCCTTTCTTTTTGAAGCGATTTCTCTTTTATCCAATCCCCAAGATGCCTTCATCTTTTTCTAATCATGAAAGCAGAAATGAACATTCAGAAGCGACAACGTGGGCAGAAAAGGAAGAACCCCTAAGCCCGAATGCGCTCAGCCCGTTGAGCACAGCAGCAAGAACACCTGAAACTCATAAAATCTCAATAGAAAGAAAGCAGCGCACTATGCCCATCCAGTCTAGTTTATTTGATGTAAAAGCAAGTAAAAGGCAATTGTCGTCTAGTTTAAATCTTTCCAGAAATATTTCCTTCAGTGCGCTACTTTCAAATGATACGCAACTCTCTTCTTCTAATCAAGTGTCGCCGATTTCTACTCAACATGACGGATCCTCCATCTCTATTACCCCAATCAATTCACCAGTGCACAAGGTTCCCAAGCGTTTGATGTGGTTTGTCAACGTTGTGCATTCCATACAGAACGGCCCCTCAGAAAGCGATTCAAACGATGACCCTCCCTGGCCCAATGGTGACGGTGCATCCCTCTTAGAAGAATCCAACTCATCTGTCGAATCACCACACAACACGGAAGACGATAGCAATTGTGAACTCTCACATGTCGACAGCCAGAAAAGGAAACGGTTCAGAAAGAATGAAGCTACCATAAAAAAGCAACCGATCGCTTCAGAAGATGTTGCGAAGCTCCCATCGTTAACCGAAGAGTCTTCGAATCTGTCAGGCGACACGCGATGGACCTCCCGTGATACTCTGCGCTTCTTTGAGTTCCTGTGTAGAGCCGAATTCAGCTTTGCAGTTTTTTCAGTCATTTTCCATTCATTTGGCTTACTGGTCAGTGCGTTGATGTTGCGTTGGGTCCAAAATGAGAATCTGGAAACGCCTCTCTTCATCTCGGCTCTTCAAACCCGGCCACAGATCTTTTTCAAAGGTTTGACAGCTTTTTATTTTCTTATTGTGTTACTCTTGTTGTCTTCCTTACGCGTCCTTCTTTTTAAACATATTTCAAAGCAAGTTACCCATCTCGCGTCTATTTCCCCTGCTACTGATGTTCGTCCACGCCTACTTCAATTGTATGGAGGGCTATCATTCAATCTTTCAAGAATTCTGTATTTGCTCCGCACAATCAGTCTCATTCTGTCCGGCATCAACCTCTACGCTCGCAATCCAACAGTTCAATTCGCCTCTTGGAATCCTTTGTTCGTATCAGCTTCAATTTCTCTTAATTCTTGGATTTCTAGGCACTTTCATTTTAGATCTCTTTATTATTACTACTCTGCCATTCTGTTGTTTAATATTTCGCTTGTGGGCATCCATTCCCTTAGAATTATTTTCACTTCTATAGGGGTTCTTTTTTCAATCCTCGCTTCACCAAAATTGATTGAGAGAATCAGTCGTTCCATATTCCAACACGAACTTTAGCTCATCCCGAATTTTCAATATTTTGAGAAACTCTGAAAGACGCAACACAACTTCATTTGAACAAATGGCTTAACACTTCTTTTTTCCCTCTAGTTCTGAATCTCCTGTGTAAATGGATATGCCGGTGGATTATTCAGCTGGAAGGTCAGAGTTGGAGAGATTTCGCTCCGCTGTGAAGAAGCTGATAGCTTGCGTTTCATCTTGTGGAGAAGGAAATTGCTCATCTGAAATATGGGGAACCATCTGTGGGAAAAATTGAGACTCTTGATTGAATTGACGATTTAACGATTCAAAACAAGATAGCGTGAAAAAGAAATTAGAGAAACAAAGAAGGAAAAACCATCATGAATAAAACGGAAACAAATTTTCAAACATTAGCGACGATGGTGTTTCTGCAGAAATGGTCTCCCGGTTCTCATCGCTAGAAGAGCGGTCTGGCGGAAGTGATTGAGATTCTGAAGTTTTTGTTGCGAGACTGTCTTGTCTCCTGCAGCTTGGTGTTGTTGAATAAAAAGCTTTGGATGAAATTCGGTAAGCCATTGGCCTTCAACCGCAGTGACGGATCTCATATAGAGTTTTGACGTTTCTACAAGTTCACTGAAGACGACATATCTGTTCAAAAGGAGAAATCATACAACAAATCTTGATAGCACGCTCACTGTGGGTTTATTAGGACGACCAAACAATCCACATGAAGGATGTAAATGAACAGGAGTTCGAGTGGGCTAAAACAATAAGGAACAGAGGTGGATAGACGGAAAGCAAAATGAATGAACGAATGAATAAGATCAAGATGTTCTGATTACCTCAATCACATAGCGTGCAGTTGAATAGTCCTTCTCATTGCCGCTTGTTGGTATCGAACTGCTTGATTCCAATTTTGCTATTTTAGTGGGGAAGCTTTTAACCAAGCAACGTCGAATTGCATCTAATCCTTGAGTTCCTTCTTTTGAATGAGGATCACCTGCCAAGCAGCTTGGAATTGTAGAAAAGCCAATGGAATTTGAAAGCAAGAGAGCCTGAAATCATAGATACTTGTCGATGCACTCCTAAAGTATTGACATCGATACGGATAACAAAATAGCTACAAGAGTATCAAGACGGACTTTCAATTGCTTTCTTATGTTTTGCGCTTTGAGCAACGATCTCTGATTCAACCCAAATGTTTTGCAGAAAGACTGGCGGTCTCTCGGTGACGTATCTTCCCACATAATATACGCGTTCAAGAAGCTCAAGTGGTCTCCTAATACAGACACAACTTTCTTTCGCGCTAGCTCCATCATTGGATTCGCTGATACTCCACGCGATAAATCATTCGATGGAGACAGTAATGCTTGTTGCTGCGATGTTCTCCCTTCTGATCGTTTTGAGATATTTGAAAATATTGGATCAGAATTAAGGATGGAGACGATTGTCAAGACTTCAGCGGTACATCCGAATTCATACGAATCCAACAAAAACTTGCCAAATTCAGGATCAACAGGCAGCGCTGCAATCTTCTTCCCAAATTCTGTCATGTCTCCACTCCGATCAATTGCGCCAATTGTCGTCAATAACTGCAATCCTTTTTCCAATGACGCCGTATTTGGTTTCGATATGAAAGGGAATGACAAGACGTCTTTAATTCCTAAAGTTTTCAACTCAAGAACAACTTGAGACAAGTTGCTTCGTTTAATTTCTGGGTCTGCTTGAACGTCCATTCGAAAATAATCCTGTTCTGTAAACAAGCGGTATGACTCCCCTGGTCCCTCTCGACCGGCTCTTCCGCTTCTCTGATTCGCCATCGCCCGCGAAATCGTTTGTACTGCGAGAGTTTCAACTCCTGATCGTGGATTGTACGTTTTAACTTTATGCAATCCAGAATCGACGACGTAGCGGACACCAGGGATAGTGACAGACGTCTCAGCAATATTTGTTGCAAGAATGATCCGACGAGAATCAGGAGAAGATTTCTGGAAAACAAGTTGCTGCTGCTCGACGGGAAGAGCTGCATAAATCGGAAGCACACGGAGATCAAGAAGATATTCTGTATCGCGCGATTGATGACAAAGGTTTGTTCCACAAAGAATCCGCCTGTTGGAATGACTGTTGCCATCAAACAGAGACGGAAGACAAAGACTCCCAACGGATTGAAGAAGAAGGGATTCTAAATCATCAGCTGACTTGATTACACCCTCGACGTGCTCCTCATCAGGATTTCCCCCAAAAGAGTTCTGTAAAGCGCCCAAGGAACTGCGCAATTCCCTCAACATCTTCAATTCTTCAGAACCAAAACGTTCCAGAAGCTGTTGCAGTTCTTCGTTGCTGTGAACTACATCTGTGTCGGATTCTGTTTTATGATTCGATTCCTTTTTTTCCAGAGTCCATCCATAAACAATTTCCACATTTCTGGTGTAATCAAATGTTCTTTCAGTAATTGAATGACGCCCTTCCATCTAGCGAATTCCGAACGAATCTGAGAAGCGAAGAGAAAACTTAGAACGGGAAGAGCATTGGGACATTCCATCTGACATCGTCTTACCTTATGAAGTTGCTTAGCCTTCTCTTCCACTAAGTTCCGTGCTAATTCGATTTCCTCTTGACCCGGAAGAAACGCAAGTATGTCACCTTTGTCCTTCGATAGATGAAGCTGAAGTAGGGTGCTAACAAGTCCCTTGAAAAAGCAATTTACAAAAAATAAGCAGTAACTAAAATACGCCAGTCACTAGGGCGTAACACAATCATTACCTCCATGTATTCTTCCTGTGATGTTAACGAATTGTACGTGGCCACCGGAAATTGACGTCCAGGCACTAAGATGACTTCTCCGTGTCCCAAAAAAGTGGTAAATGCACGGTAATCTAAAGTGGCTGACATTACAACTATCCTTAGTGAAGGACGAGTTTGTAGCAACGTTTTTTAAAATTCCCAGAAGAATGTCCGTTCTTAATGACCTTTCATGGGCTTCATCAATTATAATTACAGAATATCGGCGTAGTTGTGGATTCAACATCGCTTCTCTAAGAAGCATTCCATCAGTTAAAAACTTAATTTGAGTTTGCCTAGATGCACGGAATTGGAATCGGACTGAATATCCAACCAAACCTCCAAGTTCTTTTAGAGAATCCTGCTCATCTGAAGATTGATCGTTGGACGATACAGTTGATTTGTTTTCTAGTTTTGACTTCGAGTGAAGTGGTGTTTTGATTGGAATCATTCTTTCGATGAGATGTTGTCGCCAATTCACTCGATAGTTTTGCTCTTCTCGCCTTCATTTCCTCGAGCACGCGCGTCGCTAGATTGATTGCGGCAACTCGTCGGGGTTGCGTTATCGCTATGACAGGAGGACTGCCCTTCTGTTGACGATTATTTAAATCAGCAAGCAGCATTTGAGGAATTTGTGTCGTCTTCCCCTGAACCTGTTTCACCGATTATCATTGTTACTTGGTTTTTTCCAACTGAAATCAAGAATTTTTGAATGACAATTCCATACTGGAAGGGTGGACGTTTCAAATTCATGAGATGAGTTGACTTTGGCCTCAGATTTCTCTGAGATGTCTGATTGAGGAGAATTTCCGTCATCATCTCCTTGAAGAGACGAAGCGGTTGACGCCCCAGAATCACAAACAATTCGAAGCGGAGAGGAGTCGGAATTTAAGGGTTGAAGAGAAGAAGAAAAGCGGTTGTTGGGGTGATGAACGTTTCTCCGAAGATTCGCAAACGTTGGACGCTTTTTGATTGAATCATCACAATGGTCAAGAAAAAAAGAATTGTGTTGTCCCTTCTGCCTTAGGTCGATTTTTGGCCGTTTCAGAATAATTTCACTAACAGTTTCGCTGTCGTCTCTTTTCCTTTTTGGAAGGGAAAGCTCTCCATCGTGTTCCTTCTCGGCAGAGGCATCTTCCACCATGACGCCGACATCTTCGTTCATTTCAACAGGACTATCAGCATCACCAGGTCCAGGTTTCCATGCTGGCAGCCAGAAATCGATCATCTCTCTGTCGCCTATTCTCACGTTCTATTCATGAGAGAATTTCAAGAGGGAACTGTCGACCACCTTTTAAATTCTTTCTACTTGGTGTTTCTTCGACGCGTTCATTGAATGGCGATTCCCTGAAGTTCTTCTCGACTGCCAAGACAGATTTAGCTGATCAGAATCATGTGGGAGAGGCAGATGATGGTGTTGCGGAACAGGTCGCAGTGTCGCAGTTTGGGACTATCGAGAAGAGTCCTGTAGATACAAATGAAGGCAAAGGAGCCCGCAAAGGTCGACGTACTAAACTAATGATGTTGGCAGCCCTTCAATTAATCCCACTGGGGGTTGGAATAATTTGTTTGTGTTTGTATTCAAGAAGCAGAGTGAACGAGGAAGCAAAATATCAAGAAATATTGTTATTAAAGAAGGATGATTTGCCAACAGAAGTGAAACAGCTTTCATTAGAGACCCTTGCTCATGAATATTGCACGGTGGGGCATCAACATGTCCTGAAGGGGGTTACTCTTAAATCCTTCAGATAAGTGACCACCAATCCACCAGACGCTTTCTCTCTATTCCGTCAATTCTTACACTATGTACGCCTCTCATTCAGCCCAATATAGTTGTTGTGACTCTAGAAATATATTTGTTCTGGATTTACGGAGTAGAGATGTTACACTCAGGCATCTCCACTTTGCAGTAGAGGTTCATCCTTTCATCGACACCCCTATTCCATCCCCTCCGACTTCATCCCTTGGCGCTCTTATCGAGCAACGCGTGACAGAAGCAATGGCGAAGATCCGTACGAGTATGTCTGTTCCATGCGGCATTATGGCCATCCCGTCAGCCCCTGTGTGTGCAGTTGCGTTCCCTGGACAACGATACCTAAGTGGAACAATCAATCTGCAACTCTCTAGCCAAGCGTCTATGGAGTCTCTAGAAGAAGGGCTTGCCGCTTCGTACATTCTTGTCAGTCCAATTCGGTGAGGATTGCCTCAACCATTGGTGCACTTCCCATATCATCAGCCGTCCCTTAATTGAAGTCAGAGGAGTTCTACATAAACTTCCCGATCACAGTAGGTCCAGAATTTTCCTTCTGTTGGTTAATTGTCTTTCCCCTCCAGTTCAATTCACACCCGAGCTGCTTATTTGTTCAATCAATGGAGACGATGAATTTGGTGGAAGCGTTCGGATACATTTGTCTGAGTTCAACAACTGAATCTTCCAATTTGATGACTATTGATCGAGAGAGATCGGAGAGTTGGGATTGAGGCCGTATCAACCAGAAGCGGCAGTCGAGATAGAAAACAGATTTTTAAGCAAACAGAGAACTAGCATCGCTCAAATACTCGATACAGCTTCTCGAGAGTTGTGAGTATTTTGAACGATCCATCATCGATGAATCTTATCAGCAGGATTAACGAAGTTGAGATAATCATTTGAAGCTTACGATGAGGGCAAAGTAATATTGTGGTTGAATGCGATTGCTGGATGAAAAACGAACTGGAATAGTTCATGGACGAGAGGAGGAGCAGCTGTGACATACGACGGGACATTATTTGTGTTGCAATTAAGGGGGGAGAGTTCCATAATATTCTGCTATACACCGACAGATTCCATCTAAACATGACTTTTCATCGTCAAGTGGAACCTGCGTGGGACGCTGAAAAGGGAAGATTGGGGAAGGCGACACACTTGGCAAGCAATCCGTAGGAACACCATTCCCAATTGATCGAGACCGGGAAAATACCTGCGAAGCGATCAGCATTCTAATTCCTGAGAATTTGTTACCTTCCACAGCACAGGGGAAACTCAAGAAGAAAAGATCCCTTGAAATGGAGAAAATTGGATCAGAAATCCACATGATTTGCACAAAGGAATTAATTGAAATGAAGTGGCCCACCGATGGATCAATTAAAATTCCGAAGTACTCATCGAGCATTCCACGCAGAGGCAAAAGACGGTTCACTATCTCGACTGAGAGCTCACTAAACAAAAATGATGTGATGGGTAGAAATCTCATTTGGAAGAAACGTACTCTGGTGTTTGTTTGAAAGTTTCTGTTCTGTAGCCAGATTGATCGAACTCTACAATCGCGTTATAGATTAATATAGGAAGATTAACACTTGGTGAGAATGCAACCGTAGGAAGTTTTCCAAATCGATTGAGAATCGATTGATAAATCGCCTCTGAACATCAAAGAGAATCAATTTTAATAGAACCGCGGAGCAAAGATACCTTTGAATGTTTTGGCCAAGTTAATCATAATCAAGCTCGACTCATGCTGAAGTAATGCACTGTCACAGTCTACAGCTCCAATGAAGCTTGAATTGATAAGCATTTGGGCCATTTGGGGATGTCCATGGCGTTTCGCTTCACTCTTCAAGTCTGCGATGGTTGCCAAATGATGGGCGTCGCTGTCGGCGTCGACCTCGTCGGCGATTGATTCAAGGGGGTGCACGCTAGGACGCAAGCGAATGGTGGTGCCTCTGTTACTTTCACTCGAAGCGGGCGGAAGAACAAGAAAAGCACGAAACGAAATGGAATTTGCACCTGCAAACCAGAACGAAGAATTTTCTAAAACAATCGTTGAGTGCTGCAATGAGGATTGGAACGGAATGTCAAGCACACTAGAAGGGTATATATCTACAGAATCATACTCTCTGTTGGTTCCTCAGAATCAGGTTGCTCGTCATCATCCGAAGCTGCTTCGACGTCCTTTGCTGAGACTCCGATGTCTGACTGTTCTCCCCCTGGCGGATTTTTTCCAATTTTTCTGCGCTTTGAAGGACGAAAATCAACAAAGGTGCGAAGTTTTGTTTCTCGATTATCGGTGCGCGTTCGAAACACTTGCGATGACTGCAATGTTCGACCTCCGCTTGAAGGAAGTCCTTTTGTTGGGGCAAGATGGTCTCGCGAGAAATCTCTTGGTTGATCTTTCTGCTCAAAGGCCCTCATAGAAACTCTTCTACAATAGAAACCTACATTGCATGCCCGTCGCTTGATGAGATCATCGTCTCGAGGCATAGGAGAGGTGGCCTCTTTTGGGATCGCTCGATCGCTTTCCTCAATGGTAGATCCCTCAACAAACGAAGACGCTTTCTCCGAGGAACCAGAAGTTTCGCCGCTCCAAGAAGGACGTTTTAAGAGAGGAGAGCCTGAGTCACAAAAGAGACCGACAACACGAGGGCTTGGTGTTTGCTGAGAATGATTTCTACTTGTTTGATTTTCTTGATGGGGGCTGTTCAATTCCATCGAATTCAAAAACGATTTTGTGTCAACAGAAGCTTTTTGTAAAGCAAATGGTTTCGAATCTGTACACGAACGCCACACTGCCTGGAGGGTGAGGTGTCGGACGCAATGACATTTGAGCTCTCACTTCTATTTTTTTCGTTAAATTTGCCAGAATTTGATCTCCGTGCAGAAGCAACACCTCTTTTTTTGTTGGATGGATATTTACGTCGACATGAGAAGTTGGAACACGAAAAGACAAATACATCCAGTACCTTGCATTCCTAGGAAGGACCGAATCCTTGATATTCTCGATGGAACGTCTGCAACAGTCAAGATGGGTCTTATATGGCGAGGTCGCATCTCACTTTACAGAATTACTTTCTACTAGCCGGTCATTGATGAATAAAATCAAGTTGGATTTCTTTACAGTCGCATTTGGTGAAGAAATGAAACCCCGAATTTCGAATAAACTGGATGATAAAACCACTTCAATTAAATCATTCACAGAAATCGAGCTTCCATAAATTATCCGAATCACATTCATTGTTCTTATTTTATTCCACTCAGCAAGAAGTCCGTTCTTCGTTACATCATCTCGAACCAACTCGGCGTCTTTCTTTATGTCGCCATCTTTTATTTCGTTGTCTGTCTTCATGTTTTTAGGACAGCAATGCTCTCTAACAACTTCAATCTCCTTCTCTTCATCTTCTAGAAGCCTCCCTACGGTTGAAAGATCTGCTTGAGACTGTCCCAATTTACGGCAAACAAACGAAACACTTGAATTGTGAATGGCATATTTTTGAACAACATCTAGAATTCGGTTGTATTCCTCCGTTAAATTCTTCAGCGCCTTTCGCCGGACAGGCAAGTTATAAAACATGTTTTCTATAACAATTGTTGTCCCTGGGACAGCGGCACAGACTTTCGGTTTCCCCAGTGGCAATCCGTCTGCGTATTGACATGAGTATCCCAAGGGTGCTTCATTGTTTCGTTGACATGTTGTGATCGTCAGATTCGACACGTGACTCATACTCGCCAACGCTTCACCACGGAATCCATACGTACGAATGGAAAGAAGATCTTCAAAACACCGTAACTTCGATGTAGTAAATCTTTCACATACGATTCCAAGATCTTCGTGTCGGATTCCAATGCCATCGTCTGCGTCGGAACGCGTCGTCTAGAGATCCCATTCGAAACCTACCAGTAATTTGTAGAAGTTTCAGCCCTCCATCTTTCACAAGAATCGATATTCTTGTAGATTGGGCGTCTAAAGAGTTCTCCAGCAATTCTTTCAATGCGTTCGCGGGACGTGCAACAACTTCTCCCGCAGCTATCTTGTTAATAACATCCTCTGGTAGTCGTTGGATGGAAGGCCGTGACTCTTTCTCAGGGTTCATCTTTTGACGTGCTGT
>NW_026578413.1:0-55282 GCF_029603195.1 Condylostylus longicornis
ATTGGCAGAATCTGTGGACTCCCAGTGATCACAAAAAACACGTAAAATCGCTCTATCTCTTCTAGTTTAGCCAGAAAACGCGTTTAAAGTTTTGCAAAAGATTTTCTTAAATATCTCCAAAAATATTTTTGCTACAGCCTATTATCATATATTGGCAGAATCTGTTGATCTCTCTTCCAGTGATCACAAAAAACACGTAAAATCGCTCTATCTCTTCTCGTTTAGCCAGAAAACGCGTTTAAAGTTTTGCAAAAGATTTTCTTAAATATCTCCAAATATATTTTTGCTACAGCCTATTATCATATATTGGCAGAATCTGTGGACTCCCAGTGATCACAAAAAACACGTAAAATTTCTTATCTCTTCTAGTTTAGCCAGAAAACGCGTTTAAAGTTTTGCAAAAGATTTTTTTAAATATCTCCAAAAATATTTTTGCTACAGCCTATTATCATATATTGGCAGAATCTGTGGACTCCCAGTGATCACAAAAAACACGTAAAATCGCTCTATCTCTTCTCGTTTAGCCAGAAAACGCGTTTAAAGTTTTGCAAAAGATTTTCTTAAATATCTCCAAAAATATTTTTGCTACAGCCTATTATCATATATTGGCAGAATCTGTGGACTCCCAGTGATCACAAAAAACAAGTAAAATCGCTCTATCTCTTCTCGTTTAGCCAGAAAACGCGTTTAAAGTTTTGCAAAAGATTTTTTTAAATATCTATAAAAATATTTTTGCTACAGCCTATTATCATATATTGGCAGAATCTGTGGACTCCCAGTGATCACAAAAAACACGTAAAATCGCTTTATCTCTTCTAGTTTAACCAGAAAACGCGTTTAAAGTTTTGCAAAAGATTTTTTTAAATATCTCCAAAAATATTTTTGCTACAGCCTATTATCATATATTGGCAGAATCTGTGGACTCCCAGTGATTACAAAAAACGCTTAAAATCGCTCTATCTCTTCTAGTTTAGCCAGAAAACACGTTTAAAGTTTGGCAAAAGATTTTTTAAATATCTCCAAAAATATTTTTGCTACAGCCTATTATCATATATTGGCAGAATCTGTGGACTCCCAGTGATCACAAAAAACACGTGAAATCGCTTTATCTCTTCTAGTTTAACCAGAAAGCGCGTTTAAAATTTTGCAAAAGATTTTTTTAAATATCTCCAAAAATATTTTTGCTACAGCCTATTATCATATATTGGCAGAATCTGTGGACTCCCAGTGATTACAAAAAACGCTTAAAATCGCTCTATCTCTTCTGGTTTAGCCAGAAAACGCGTTTAAAGTTTTGCAAAAGATTTTCTTAAATATCTCCAAAAATATTTTTGCTACAGCCTATTATCACATATTGGCAGAATCTGTGGACTCCCAGTGATCACAAAAAACACGTAAAATCGCTCTATCTCTTCTAGTTTAGCCAGAAAACGCGTTTAAAGTTTTGCAAAAGATTTTTTTAAATATCTCCAAAAATATTTTTGCTACAGCCTATTATCATATATTGGCAGAATCTGTTGATCTCTCTTCCAGTGATCACAAAAAACACGTAAAATCGCTCTATCTCTTCTCGTTTAGCCAGAAAACGCGTTTAAAGTTTTGCAAAAGATTTTCTTAAATATCTCCAAATATATTTTTGCTACAGCCTATTATCATATATTGGCAGAATCTGTGGACTCCCAGTGATCACAAAAAACACGTAAAATTTCTTATCTCTTCTAGTTTAGCCAGAAAACGCGTTTAAAGTTTTGCAAAAGATTTTTTTAAATATCTCCAAAAATATTTTTGCTACAGCCTATTATCATATATTGGCAGAATCTGTGGACTCCCAGTGATCACAAAAAACACGTAAAATCGCTCTATCTCTTCTCGTTTAGCCAGAAAACGCGTTTAAAGTTTTGCAAAAGATTTTCTTAAATATCTCCAAAAATATTTTTGCTACAGCCTATTATCATATATTGGCAGAATCTGTGGACTCCCAGTGATCACAAAAAACAAGTAAAATCGCTCTATCTCTTCTCGTTTAGGCAGAAAACGCGTTTAAAGTTTTGCAAAAGATTTTTTTAAATATCTATAAAAATATTTTTGCTACAGCCTATTATCATATATTGGCAGAATCTGTGGACTCCCAGTGATCACAAAAAACACGTAAAATCGCTTTATCTCTTCTAGTTTAACCAGAAAACGCGTTTAAAGTTTTGCAAAAGATTTTTTTAAATATCTCCAAAAATATTTTTGCTACAGCCTATTATCATATATTGGCAGAATCTGTGGACTCCCAGTGATCACAAAAAACACGTAAAATCGCTCTATCTTTTCTAGTTTAGCCAGAAAACGCGTTTAAAGTTTTGCAAAAGATTTTCTCAAATATCTCCAAAAATATTTTTGCTACAGTCTATTATCATATATTGGCAGAATCTGTTGATCTCTCTTCCAGTGATCACAAAAAACGCGTAAAATCGCTCTATCTCTTCTAGTTTAACCAGAAAACGCGTTTAAAGTTTTGCAAAAGATTTTCTCAAATATCTCCAAAAATATTTTTGCTACAGCCTATTATCATATATTGGCAGAATCTGTGGACTCCCAGTGATCACAAAAAATACGTAAAATCGCTCTATCTCTTCTCGTTTAGCCAGAAAACGCGTTTAAAGTTTTGCAAAAGATTTTCTCAAATATCTCCAAAAATTTTTTTGCTACAGCCTATTATCATATATTGGCAGAATCTGTGGACTCCCAGTGATCACAAAAACACGTAAAAACGCTCTATCTTTTCTAGTTTAGCCAGAAAACGCGTTTAAAGTTTTGCAAAAGATTTTCTCAAATATCTCCAAAAATATTTTTGCTACAGCCTATTATCATATATTGGCAGAATCTGTGGACTCCCCAGTGATCACAAAAAACACGTAAAATCGCTCTATCTTTTCTAGTTTAGCCAGAAAACGCGTTTAAAGTTTTGCAAAAGATTTTCTTAAATATCTCCAAAAATATTTTTGCTACAGCCTATTATCATATATTTGCAGAATCTGTTGATCTCTCTTCCAGTGATCACAAAAAACGCGTAAAATCGCTCTATCTCTTCTAGTTTAGCCAGAAAACGCGTTTAAAGTTTTGCAAAAGATTTTCTCAAATATCTCCAAAAATATTTTTGCTACAGCCTATTATCATATATTGGCAGAATCTGTGGACTCCCAGTGATCACAAAACACGCTTAAAATCGCTCTATCTCTTCTGGTTTAGCCAGAAAACGCGTTTAAAGTTTTGCAAAAGATTTTCTCAAATATCTCCAAAAATATTTTTGCTACAGCCTATTATCATATATTGGCAGAATCTGTGGACTCCCAGTGATCACAAAACACGCTTAAAATCGCTCTATCTCTTCTAGTTTAACCAGAAAACGCGTTTAAAGTTTTGCAAAAGATTTTCTTAAATATCTCCAAAAATATTTTTGCTACAGCCTATTATCATATATTGGCAGAATCTGTGGACTCCCAGTGATCACAAAAAACACGTAAAATCGCTTTATCTCTTCTTTAGCCAGAAAACGCGTTTAAAGTTTTGCAAAAGATTTTCTCAAATATCTCCAAAAATATTTTTGCTACAGCCTATTATCATATATTGGCAGAATCTGTGGACTCCCAGTGATCACAAAAAACACGTAAAATCGCTTTATCTCTTCTAGTTTAACCAGAAAACGCGTTTAAAGTTTTGCAAAAGATTTTCTCAAATATCTCCAAAAATATTTTTGCTACAGCCTATTATCATATATTGGCAGAATCTGTGGACTCCCAGTGATCACAAAAAACACGTAAAATCGCTCTATCTTTTCTAGTTTAGCCAGAAAACGCGTTTAAAGTTTTGCAAAAGATTTTCTCAAATATCTCCAAAAATAGTTTTGCTACAGCCTATTATCATATATTGGCAGAATCTGTGGACTCCCAGTGATCACAAAAAACACGTAAAATCGCTCTATCTTTTCTAGTTTAGCCAGAAAACGCGTTTAAAGTTTTGCAAAAGATTTTCTTAAATATCTCCAAAAATATTTTTGCTACAGCCTATTATCATATATTGGCAGAATCTGTGGACTCCCAGTGATCACAAAAAATACGTAAAATCGCTCTATCTCTTCTCGTTTAGCCAGAAAACGCGTTTAAAGTTTTGCAAAAGATTTTCTTAAATATCTCCAAAAATATTTTTGCTACAGCCTATTATCATATATTGGCAGAATCTGTGGACTCCCAGTGATCACAAAAAACGCTTAAAATCGCTCTATCTCTTCTAATTTAGCCAGAAAACGCGTTTAAAATTTTGCAAAAGATTTTTAAATGTCTCCAAAAATATTTTTGATACAGCCTATTATCATATATTGGCAGAATCTGTGGACTCCCAGTGATCACAAAAAACACGTAAAATCGCTCTATCTCTTCTAGTTTAGCCAGAAAACGCGTTTAAAGTTTTGCGAAAGATTTTCCTAAATATCTCCAAAAATATTTTTGCTACAGCCTATTATCATATATTGGCAGAATCTGTTGATCTCTCTTCCAGTGATCACAAAAAACACGTAAAATCGCTTTATCTCTTCTAGTTTAACCAGAAAACGCGTTTAAAGTTTTGCAAAAGATTTTCTTAAATATCTCCAAAAATATTTTTGCTACAGCCTATTATCATATATTGGCAGAATCTGTGGACTCCCAGCGATCACAAAAAATTCTAAAAATCGCTCTATCTCTTCTAGTTTAGCCAGAAAACGCGTTTAAAATTTTGCAAAAGATTTTCTTAAATATCTCCAAAAATATTTTTGCTACAGCCTATTATCATATATTGGCAGAATCTGTGGACTCCCAGTGATCACAAAAAACGCTTAAAATCGCTCTATCTCTTCTAGTTTAGCCAGAAAACGCGTTTAAAGTTTTGCAAAAGATTTTTTTAAATATCTATAAAAATATTTTTGCTACAGCCTATTATCATATATTGGCGGAATCTGTGGACTCCCAGTGATCACAAAAAACACGTAAAATCGCTTTATCTCTTCTAGTTTAACCAGAAAACGCGTTTAAAGTTTTGCAAAAGATTTTCTTAAATATCTCCAAAAATATTTTTGATACAGCCTATTATCATATATTGGCAGAATCTGTGGACTCCCAGTGATCACAAAAAACACGTAAAATCGCTTTATCTTTTCTAGTTTAGCCAGAAAACGCGTTTAAAGTTTTGCAAAAGATTTTCTTAAATATCTCCAAAAATATTTTTGCTACAGCCTATTATCATATATTGGCAGAATCTGTGGACTCCCAGTGATCACAAAACATGCTTAAAATCGCTCTATCTCTTCTGGTTTAGCCAGAAAACGCGTTTAAAGTTTTGCAAAAGATTTTCTTAAATATCTCCAAAAATATTTTTGCTACAGCCTATTATCATATATTGGCAGAATCTGTGGACTCCCAGTGATTACAAAAAACACGTAAAATCGCTCTATCTCTTCTAGTTTAGCCAGAAAACGCGTTTAAAGTTTTGCAAAAGATTTTCTTAAATATCTCCAAAAATATTTTTGCTACAGCCTATTATCATATATTGGCAGAATCTGTGGACTCCCAGTGATCACAAAAAACACGTAAAATCGCTTTATCTTTTCTAGTTTAGCCAGAAAACGCGTTTAAAGTTTTGCAAAAGATTTTTTTAAATATCCATAAAAATATTTTTGCTACAGCCTATTATCATATATTGGCAGAATCTGTGGACTCCCAGTGATTACAAAAAACACTTAAAATCGCTCTATCTCTTCTAGTTTAGCCAGAAAACGCGTTTAAAGTTTTGCAAAAGATTTTCTTAAATATCTCCAAAAATATTTTTGCTACAGCCTATTATCATATATTGGCAGAATCTGTGGACTCCCAGTGATCACAAAAAACACGTAAAATCGCTTTATCTTTTCTAGTTTAGCCAGAAAACGCGTTTAAAGTTTTGCAAAAGATTTTTTTAAATATCTATAAAAATATTTTTGCTACAGCCTATTATCATATATTGGCAGAATCTGTGGACTCCCAGTGATTACAAAAAACACGTAAAATCGCTCTATCTCTTCTAGTTTAGCCAGAAAACGCGTTTAAAGTTTTGCAAAAGATTTTCTTAAATATCTCCAAAAATATTTTTGCTACAGCCTATTATCATATATTGGCAGAATCTGTGGACTCCCAGTGATCACAAAAAACACTTAAAATCGCTTTATCTCTTCTAGTTTAAACAGAAAACGCGTTTAAAGTTTTGCAAAAGATTTTTTTAAATATCTATAAAAATATTTTTGCTACAGCCTATTATCATATATTGGCAGAATCTGTGGACTCCCAGTGATTACAAAAAACACGTAAAATCGCTCTATCTCTTCTAGTTTAGCCAGAAAACGCGTTTAAAGTTTTGCAAAAGATTTTCTTAAATATCTCCAAAAATATTTTTGCTACAGCCTATTATCATATATTGGCAGAATCTGTGGACTCCCAGTGATTACAAAAAACACGTAAAATCGCTCTATCTCTTCTAGTTTAGCCAGAAAACGCGTTTAAAGTTTTGCAAAAGATTTTCTTAAATATCTCCAAAAATATTTTTGCTACAGCCTATTATCATATATTGGCAGAATCTGTGGACTCCCAGTGATCACAAAACACGCGTAAAATCGCTCTATCTCTTCTGGTTTAGCCAGAAAACGCGTTTAAAGTTTTGCAAAAGATTTTCTTAAATATCTCCAAAAATATTTTTGCTACAGCCTATTATCATATATTGGCAGAATCTGTGGACTCCCAGCGATCACAAAAAATTCTTAAAATCGCTCTATCTCTTCTAGTTTAGCCAGAAAACGCGTTTAAAGTTTTGCAAAAGATTTTCTTAAATATCTCCAAAAATATTTTTGCTACAGCCTATTATCATATATTGGCAGAATCTGTGGACTCCCAGTGATCACAAAAAACACGTAAAATCGCTCTATCTCTTCTCGTTTAGCCAGAAAACGCGTTTAAAGTTTTGCAAAAGATTTTCTTAAATATCTCCAAAAATATTTTTGCTACAGCCTATTATCATATATTGGCAGAATCTGTGGACTCCCAGTGATTACAAAAAACACGTAAAATCGCTCTATCTCTTCTAGTTTAGCCAGAAAACGCGTTTAAAGTTTTGCAAAAGATTTTCTTAAATATCTCCAAAAATATTTTTGCTACAGCCTATTATCATATATTGGCAGAATCTGTGGACTCCCAGTGATCACAAAAAACACGTAAAATCGCTTTATCTCTTCTAGTTTAAACAGAAAACGAGTTTAAAGTTTTGCAAAAGATTTTCTTAAATATCTCCAAAAATATTTTTGCTACAGCCTATTATCATATATTTGCAGAGTCTGTGGACTCCCAGTGATCACAAAAAAAACGTAAAATCGCTCTATCTCTTCTAGTTTAGCCAGAAAACGCGTTTAAAGTTTTGCAAACGATTTTCTTAAATATCTCCAAAAATATTTTTGCTACAGCCTATTATCATATATTGGCAGAATCTGTGGACTCCCTGTGATTACAAAAAACACGTAAAATCGCTCTATCTCTTCTAGTTTAGCCAGAAAACGCGTTTAAAGTTTTGCAAAAGATTTTCTTAAATATCTCCAAAAATATTTTTGCTACAGCCTATTATCATATATTGGCAGAATCTGTGGACTCCCAGTGATCACAAAAAACACGTAAAATCGCTTTATCTCTTCTAGTTTAACCAGAAAACGCGTTTAAAGTTTTGCAAAAGATTTTCTTAAATATCTCCAAAAATATTTTTGCTACAGCCTATTATCATATATTGGCAGAATCTGTGGACTCCCAGTGATCACAAAAAACACGTAAAATCGCTTTATCTTTTCTAGTTTAGCCAGAAAACGCGTTTAAAGTTTTGCAAAAGATTTTTTTAAATATCTATAAAAATATTTTTGCTACAGCCTATTATCATATATTGGCAGAATCTGTGGACTCCCAGTGATTACAAAAAACACGTAAAATCGCTCTATCTCTTCTAGTTTAGCCAGAAAACGCGTTTAAAGTTTTGCAAAAGATTTTCTTAAATATCTCCAAAAATATTTTTGCTACAGCCTATTATCATATATTGGCAGAATCTGTGGACTCCCAGTGATCACAAAAAACACGTAAAATCGCTTTATCTTTTCTAGTTTAGCCAGAAAACGCGTTTAAAGTTTTGCAAAAGATTTTCTTAAATATCTCCAAAAATATTTTTGCTACAGCCTATTATCATATATTGGCAGAATCTGTGGACTCCCAGTGATCACAAAAAACACGTAAAATCGCTTTATCTCTTCTAGTTTAACCAGAAAACGCGTTTAAAGTTTTGCAAAAGATTTTCTTAAATATCTCCAAAAATATTTTTGCTACAGCCTATTATCATATATTGGCAGAATCTGTGGACTCCCAGTGATCACAAAAAACACGTAAAATCGCTTTATCTTTTCTAGTTTAGCCAGAAAACGCATTTAAAGTTTTGCAAAAGATTTTCTTAAATATCTCCAAAAATATTTTTGCTACAGCCTATTATCATATATTGGCAGAATCTGTGGACTCCCAGTGTTTACAAAAAACACGTAAAATCGCTCTATCTCTTCTAGTTTAGCCAGAAAACGCGTTTAAAGTTTTGCAAAAGATTTTCTTAAATATCTCCAAAAATATTTTTGCTACATCCTATTATCATATATTGGCAGAATCTGTGGACTCCCAGTGATCACAAAAAAACACGTAAAATCGCTTTATCTTTTCTAGTTTAGCCAGAAAACGCGTTTAAAGTTTTGCAAAAGATTTTCTTAAATATCTCCAAAAATATTTTTGCTACAGCCTATTATCATATATTGGCAGAATCTGTGGACTCCCAGTGATCACAAAAAACACGTAAAATCGCTTTATCTTTTCTAGTTTAGCCAGAAAACGCGTTTAAAGTTTTGCAAAAGATTTTCTTAAATATCTCCAAAAATATTTTTGCTACAGCCTATTATCATATATTGGCAGAATCTGTGGACTCCCAGTGATCACTAAAAATACGTAAAATCGCTCTATCTCTTCTCGTTTAGCCAGAAAACGCATTTAAAGTTTTGCAAAAGATTTTCCTAAATATCTCCAAAAATATTTTTGCTACAGCCTATTATCATATATTGGCAGAATCTGTGGACTCCCAGTGATTACAAAAAACACGTAAAATCGCTCTATCTCTTCTAGTTTAGCCAGAAAACGCGTTTAAAGTTTTGTAAAAGATTTTCTTAAATATCTCCAAAAATATTTTTGCTACAGCCTATTATCATATATTGGCAGAATCTGTGGACTCCCAGTGATCACAAAACACGCTTAAAATCGCTCTATCTCTTCTGGTTTAGCCAGAAAACGCGTTTAAAGTTTTGCAAAAGATTTTCTTAAATATCTCCAAAAATATTTTTGCTACAGCCTATTATCATATATTGGCAGAATCTCTGGACTCCCAGTGATCACAAAAAACACGTAAAATCGCTTTATCTTTTCTAGTTTAGCCAGAAAACGCGTTTAAAGTTTTGCAAAAGATTTTCTTAAATATCTCCAAAAATATTTTTGCTACAGCCTATTATCCTATATTGGCAGAATCTGTGGACTCCCAGTGATTACAAAAAACACGTAAAATCGCTCTATCTCTTCTAGTTTAGCCAGAAAACGCGTTTAAAATTTTGCAAAAGATTTTCTTAAATATCTCCAAAAATATTTTTGCTACAGCCTATTATCATATATTGGCAGAATCTGTGGACTCCCAGTGATCACAAAAAAACACGTAAAATCACTTTATCTTTTCTAGTTTAGCCAGAAAACGCGTTTAAAGTTTTGCAAAAGATTTTCTTAAATATCTCCAAAAATATTTTTGCTACAGCCTATTATCATATATTGGCAGAATCTGTGGACTCCCAGTGATCACAAAAAACACGTAAAATCGCTTTATCTTTTCTAGTTTAGCGAGAAAACGCGTTTAAAGTTTTGCAAAAGATTTTCTTAAATATCTCCAAAAATATTTTTGCTACAGCCTATTATCATATATTGGCAGAATCTGTGGACTCCCAGTGATCACAAAACACGCTTAAAATCGCTCTATCTCTTCTGGTTTAGCCAGAAAACGCGTTTAAAGTTTTGCAAAAGATTTTCTTAAATATCTCCAAAAATATTTTTGCTACAGCCTATTATCATATATTGGCAGAATCTGTGGACTCCCAGTGATCACAAAAAATACGTAAAATCGCTCTATCTCTTCTCGTTTAGCCAGAAAACGCGTTTAAAGTTTTGCAAAAGATTTTCCTAAATATCTCCAAAAATATTTTTGCTACAGCCTATTATCATATATTGGCAGAATCTATGGACTCCCAGTGATCACAAAAAACACGTAAAATCGCTCTATCTCTTCTAATTTAGCCAGAAAACGCGTTTAAAGTTTTGCAAAAGATTTTTTTAAATATCTCCAAAAATATTTTTGATACAGCCTATTATCATATATTGGCAGAATCTGTGGACTCCCAGTTATCACAAAAAACACGTAAAATCGCTCTATCTCTTTTTAGCCAGAAAACGAGTTTAAAGTTTTGCAAACGATTTTCTTAAATATCTCCAAAAATATTTTTGCTACAGCCTATTATCATATATTGGCAGAATCTGTGGACTCCCAGTGATTACAAAAAAACACGTAAAATCGCTCTTTCTCTTCTAGTTTAACCAGAAAACGCGTTTAAAGTTTTGCAAAAGATTTTCTTAAATATCTCCAAAAATATTTTTGCTACAGCCTATTATCATATATTGGCAGAATCTGTGGACTCCCAGTGATCACAAAAAACACGTAAAATCGCTCTATCTCTTCTAGTTTAGCCAGAAAACGCGTTTAAAAGTTTTGCAAAAGATTTTCTTAAATATCTCCAAAAATATTTTTGCTACATCCTATTATCATATATTGGCAGAATCTGTGGACTCCCAGTGATCACAAAAAACACGTAAAATCGCTCTTTCTCTTCTAGTTTAACCAGAAAACGCGTTTAAAGTTTTGCAAAAGATTTTCTTAAATATCTCCAAAAATATTTTTGCTACAGCCTATTATCATATATTGGCAGAATCTGTGGACTCCCAGTGATCACAATAAACGCGTAAAATCGCTCTATCTCTTCTAGTTTAGCCAGAAAACGCGTTTAAAGTTTTGCAAAAGATTTTCTTAAATATCTCCAAAAATATTTTTGCTACAGCCTATTATCATATATTGGCAGAATCTGTGGACTCCCAGTGATCACAAAAAATACGTAAAATCGCTCTATCTCTTCTCGTTTAGCCAGAAAACGCGTTTAAAGTTTTGCAAAAGATTTTCCTAAATATCTCCAAAAATATTTTTGCTACATCCTATTATCATATATTGGCAGAATCTGTGGACTCCCAGTGATCACAAAAAACACGTAAAATCGCTTTATCTTTTCTAGTTTAGCCAGAAAACGCGTTTAAAGTTTTGCAAAAGATTTTTTTTAAATATCTATAAAAATATTTTTGCTACAGCCTATTATCATATATTGGCAGAATCTGTGGACTCCCAGTGATTACAAAAAACACGTAAAATCGCTCTATCTCTTCTAGTTTAGCCAGAAAACGCGTTTAAAGTTTTGTAAAAGATTTTCTTAAATATCTCCAAAAATATTTTTGCTACAGCCTATTATCATATATTGGCAGAATCTGTGGACTCCCAGTGATCACAAAAACACGCTTAAAATCGCTCTATCTCTTCTGGTTTAGCCAGAAAACGCGTTTAAAGTTTTGCAAAAGATTTTCTTAAATATCTCCAAAAATATTTTTGCTACAGCCTATTATCATATATTGGCAGAATCTGTGGACTCCCAGTGATCACAAAAAACACGTAAAATCGCTTTATCTTTTCTAGTTTAGCCAGAAAACGCGTTTAAAGTTTTGCAAAAGACTTTCTTAAATATCTCCAAAAATATTTTTGCTACAGCCTATTATCCTATATTGGCAGAATCTGTGGACTCCCAGTGATTACAAAAAACACGTAAAATCGCTCTATCTCTTCTAGTTTAGCCAGAAAACGCGTTTAAAATTTTGCAAAAGATTTTCTTAAATATCTCCAAAAATATTTTTGCTACAGCCTATTATCATATATTGGCAGAATCTGTGGACTCCCAGTGATCACAAAAAACACGTAAAATCGCTTTATCTTTTCTAGTTTAGCCAGAAAACGCGTTTAAAGTTTTGCAAAAGATTTTCTTAAATATCTCCAAAAATATTTTTGCTACAGCCTATTATCATATATTGGCAGAATCTGTGGACTCCCAGTGATCACAAAAAACACGTAAAATCGCTTTATCTTTTCTAGTTTAGCGAGAAAACGCGTTTAAAGTTTTGCAAAAGATTTTCTTAAATATCTCCAAAAATATTTTTGCTACAGCCTATTATCATATATTGGCAGAATCTGTGGACTCCCAGTGATCACAAAACACGCTTAAAATCGCTCTATCTCTTCTGGTTTAGCCAGAAAACGCGTTTAAAGTTTTGCAAAAGATTTTCTTAAATATCTCCAAAAATATTTTTGCTACAGCCTATTATCATATATTGGCAGAATCTGTGGACTCCCAGTGATCACAAAAAATACGTAAAATCGCTCTATCTCTTCTCGTTTAGCCAGAAAACGCGTTTAAAGTTTTGCAAAAGATTTTCCTAAATATCTCCAAAAATATTTTTGCTACAGCCTATTATCATATATTGGCAGAATCTGTGGACTCCCAGTGATTACAAAAAACACGTAAAATCGCTCTATCTCTTCTAGTTTAGCCAGAAAACGCGTTTAAAGTTTTGCAAAACATTTTCTTAAATATCTCCAAAAATATTTTTGCTACAGCCTATTATCATATATTGGCAGAATCTGTGGACTCCCAGTGAACACAAAAAACACGTAAAATCGCTCTATCTCTTCTAGTTTAGCCAGAAAACGCGTTTAAAGTTTTGCAAACGATTTTCTTAAATATCTCCAAAAATATTTTTGCTACAGCCTATTATCATATATTGGCAGAATCTGTGGACTCCCAGCGATCACAAAAAATTCTTAAAATCGCTCTATCTCTTCTAGTTTAGCCAGAAAACGCGTTTAAAGTTTTGCAAAAGATTTTCTTAAATATCTCCAAAAATATTTTTGCTACAGCCTATTATCATATATTGGCAGAATCTGTGGACTCCCAGTGATCACAAAAAACGCTTAAAATCGCTCTATCTCTTCTAATTTAGCCAGAAAACGCGTTTAAAGTTTTGCAAAAGATTTTTTTAAATGTCTCCAAAAATATTTTTGATACAGCCTATTATCATATATTGGCAGAATCTGTGGACTCCCAGTGATTACAAAAAACACGTAAAATCGCTCTATCTCTTCTGGTTTAGCCAGAAAACGCGTTTAAAGTTTTGCAAAAGATTTTCTTAAATATCTCCAAAAATATTTTTGCTACAGCCTATTATCATATATTGGCAGAATCTGTGGACTCCCAGTGATCACAAAAAACACGTAAAATCGCTTTATCTCTTCTAGTTTAACCAGAAAACGCGTTTAAAGTTTTGCAAAAGATTTTCTTAAATATCTCCAAAAATATTTTTGCTACAGCCTATTATCATATATTGGCAGAATCTGTGGACTCCCAGTGATCACAAAAAACACGTAAAATCGCTATATCTTTTCTAGTTTAGCCAGAAAACGCGTTTAAAGTTTTGCAAAAGATTTTTTTAAATGTCTCCAAAAATATTTTTGATACAGCCTATTATCATATATTGGCAGAATCTGTGGACTCCCAGTGATTACAAAAAACACGTAAAATCGCTCTATCTCTTCTCGTTTAGCCAGAAAACGCGTTTAAAGTTTTGCAAAAGATTTTCCTAAATATCTCCAAAAATATTTTTGCTACAGCCTATTATCATATATTGGCAGAATCTGTGGACTCCCAGTGATTACAAAAAACACGTAAAATCGCTCTATCTCTTCTAGTTTAGCCAGAAAACGCGTTTAAAGTTTTGCAAAACATTTTCTTAAATATCTCCAAAAATATTTTTGCTACAGCCTATTATCATATATTGGCAGAATCTGTGGACTCCCAGTGAACACAAAAAACACGTAAAATCGCTCTATCTCTTCTAGTTTAGCCAGAAAACGCGTTTAAAGTTTTGCAAACGATTTTCTTAAATATCTCCAAAAATATTTTTGCTACAGCCTATTATCATATATTGGCAGAATCTGTGGACTCCCAGCGATCACAAAAAATTCTTAAAATCGCTCTATCTCTTCTAGTTTAGCCAGAAAACGCGTTTAAAGTTTTGCAAAAGATTTTCTTAAATATCTCCAAAAATATTTTTGCTACAGCCTATTATCATATATTGGCAGAATCTGTGGACTCCCAGTGATCACAAAAAACGCTTAAAATCGCTCTATCTCTTCTAATTTAGCCAGAAAACGCGTTTAAAGTTTTGCAAAAGATTTTTTTAAATGTCTCCAAAAATATTTTTGATACAGCCTATTATCATATATTGGCAGAATCTGTGGACTCCCAGTGATTACAAAAAACACGTAAAATCGCTCTATCTCTTCTGGTTTAGCCAGAAAACGCGTTTAAAGTTTTGCAAAAGATTTTCTTAAATATCTCCAAAAATATTTTTGCTACAGCCTATTATCATATATTGGCAGAATCTGTGGACTCCCAGTGATCACAAAAAACACGTAAAATCGCTTTATCTCTTCTAGTTTAACCAGAAAACGCGTTTAAAGTTTTGCAAAAGATTTTCTTAAATATCTCCAAAAATATTTTTGCTACAGCCTATTATCATATATTGGCAGAATCTGTGGACTCCCAGTGATCACAAAAAACACGTAAAATCGCTATATCTTTTCTAGTTTAGCCAGAAAACGCGTTTAAAGTTTTGCAAAAGATTTTCTTAAATATCTCCAAAAATATTTTTGCTACAGCCTATTATCATATATTGGCAGAATCTGTGGACTCCCAGTGATCACAAAACACGCTTAAAATCGCTCTATCTCTTCTGGTTTAGCCAGAAAACGCGTTTAAAGTTTTGCAAAAGATTTTCTTAAATATCTCCAAAAATATTTTTGCTACAGCCTATTATCATATATTGGCAGAATCTGTGGACTCCCAGTGATCACAAAAAACACGTAAAATCGCTTTATCTTTTCTAGTTTAGCCAGAAAACGCGTTTAAAGTTTTGCAAAAGATTTTCTTAAATATCTCCAAAAATATTTTTGCTACAGCCTATTATCATATATTGGCAGAATCTGTGGACTCCCAGTGATCACAAAACACGCTTAAAATCGCTCTATCTCTTCTGGTTTAGCCAGAAAACGCGTTTAAAGTTTTGCAAAAGATTTTCTTAAATGTCTCCAAAAATATTTTTGCTACAGCCTATTATCATATATTGGCAGAATCTGTGGACTCCCAGTGATCACAAAAAATACGTAAAATCGCTCTATCTCTTCTCGTTTAGCCAGAAAACGCGTTTAAAGTTTTGCAAAAGATTTTCCTAAATATCTCCAAAAATATTTTTGCTACAGCCTATTATCATATATTGGCAGAATCTGTGGACTCCCAGTGATCACAAAAAATACGTAAAATCGCTCTATCTCTTCTCGTTTAGCCAGAAAACGCGTTTAAAGTTTTGCAAAAGATTTTCCTAAATATCTCCAAAAATATTTTTGCTACGGCCTATTATCATATATTGGCAGAATCTGTGGACTCCCAGTGATCACAAAAAACGCTTAAAATCGCTCTATCTCTTCTAATTTAGCCAGAAAACGCGTTTAAAGTTTTGCAAAAGATTTTTTTAAATGTCTCCAAAAATATTTTTGATACAGCCTATTATCATATATTGGCAGAATCTGTGGACTCCCAGTGATCACAAAAAACACGTAAAATCGCTCTATCTCTTCTAGTTTAGCCAGAAAACGCGTTTAAAGTTTTGCAAAAGATTTTCTTAAATATCTCCAAAAATATTTTTGCTACAGCCTATTATCATATATTGGCAGAATCTGTGGACTCCCAGTGATTACAAAAAACACGTAAAATCGCTCTATCTCTTCTAGTTTAGCCAGAAAACGCGTTTAAAGTTTTGCAAAAGATTTTCTTAAATATCTCCAAAAATATTTTTGCTACAGCCTATTATCATATATTGGCAGAATCTGTGGACTCCCAGTTATTACAAAAAACACGTAAAATCGCTCTATCTCTTCTAGTTTAGCCAGAAAACGCGTTTAAAGTTTTGCAAAACATTTTCTTAAATATCTCCAAAAATATTTTTGCTACAGCCTATTATCATATATTGGCAGAATCTGTGGACTCCCAGTGAACACAAAAAACACGTAAAATCGCTCTATCTCTTCTAGTTTAGCCAGAAAACGCGTTTAAAGTTTTGCAAACGATTTTCTTAAATATCTCCAAAAATATTTTTGCTACAGCCTATTATCATATATTGGCAGAATCTGTGGACTCCCAGCGATCACAAAAAATTCTTAAAATCGCTCTATCTCTTCTAGTTTAGCCAGAAAACGCGTTTAAAGTTTTGCAAAAGATTTTCTTAAATATCTCCAAAAATATTTTTGCTACAGCCTATTATCATATATTGGCAGAATCTGTGGACTCCCAGTGATCACAAAAAACGCTTAAAATCGCTCTATCTCTTCTAATTTAGCCAGAAAACGCGTTTAAAGTTTTGCAAAAGATTTTTTTAAATGTCTCCAAAAATATTTTTGATACAGCCTATTATCATATATTGGCAGAATCTGTGGACTCCCAGTGATTACAAAAAACACGTAAAATCGCTCTATCTCTTCTGGTTTAGCCAGAAAACGCGTTTAAAGTTTTGCAAAAGATTTTCTTAAATATCTCCAAAAATATTTTTGCTACAGCCTATTATCATATATTGGCAGAATCTGTGGACTCCCAGTGATCACAAAAAACACGTAAAATCGCTTTATCTCTTCTAGTTTAACCAGAAAACGCGTTTAAAGTTTTGCAAAAGATTTTCTTAAATATCTCCAAAAATATTTTTGCTACAGCCTATTATCATATATTGGCAGAATCTGTGGACTCCCAGTGATCACAAAAAACACGTAAAATCGCTATATCTTTTCTAGTTTAGCCAGAAAACGCGTTTAAAGTTTTGCAAAAGATTTTCTTAAATATCTCCAAAAATATTTTTGCTACAGCCTATTATCATATATTGGCAGAATCTGTGGACTCCCAGTGATCACAAAACACGCTTAAAATCGCTCTATCTCTTCTGGTTTAGCCAGAAAACGCGTTTAAAGTTTTGCAAAAGATTTTCTTAAATATCTCCAAAAATATTTTTGCTACAGCCTATTATCATATATTGGCAGAATCTGTGGACTCCCAGTGATCACAAAAAACACGTAAAATCGCTTTATCTTTTCTAGTTTAGCCAGAAAACGCGTTTAAAGTTTTGCAAAAGATTTTCTTAAATATGAGATTTTCTTAAAGATTAAGTTTTGCAAAAGATTTTCTTAAATGTCTCCAAAAATATTTTTGCTACAGCCTATTATCATATATTGGCAGAATCTGTGGACTCCCAGTGATCACAAAAAATACGTAAAATCGCTCTATCTCTTCTCGTTTAGCCAGAAAACGCGTTTAAAGTTTTGCAAAAGATTTTCCTAAATATCTCCAAAAATATTTTTGCTACAGCCTATTATCATATATTGGCAGAATCTGTGGACTCCCAGTGATCACAAAAAATACGTAAAATCGCTCTATCTCTTCTCGTTTAGCCAGAAAACGCGTTTAAAGTTTTGCAAAAGATTTTCCTAAATATCTCCAAAAATATTTTTGCTACAGCCTATTATCATATATTGGCAGAATCTGTGGACTCCCAGTGATCACAAAAAACGCTTAAAATCGCTCTATCTCTTCTAATTTAGCCAGAAAACGCGTTTAAAGTTTTGCAAAAGATTTTTTTAAATGTCTCCAAAAATATTTTTGATACAGCCTATTATCATATATTGGCAGAATCTGTGGACTCCCAGTGATCACAAAAAACACGTAAAATCGCTCTATCTCTTCTAGTTTAGCCAGAAAACGCGTTTAAAGTTTTGCAAAAGATTTTCTTAAATATCTCCAAAAATATTTTTGCTACAGCCTATTATCATATATTGGCAGAATCTGTGGACTCCCAGTGATCACAAAAAACACGTAAAATCGCTTTATCTCTTCTAGTTTAACCAGAAAACGCGTTTAAAGTTTTGCAAAAGATTTTCTTAAATATCTCCAAAAATATTTTTGCTACAGCCTATTATCATATATTGGCAGAATCTGTGGACTCCCAGTGATCACAAAAAATACGTAAAATCGCTCTATCTCTTCTAGTTTAGCCAGAAAACGCGTTTAAAGTTTTGCAAAAGATTTTCTTAAATATCTCCAAAAATATTTTTGCTACAGCCTATTATCATATATTGGCAGAATCTGTGGACTCCCAGTGATCACAAAAAATACGCAAAATCGCTCTATCTCTTCTGGTTTAGCCAGAAAACGCGTTTAAAGTTTTGCAAAAGATTTTCTTAAATATCTCCAAAAATATTTTTGCTACAGCCTATTATCATATATTGGCAGAATCTGTGGACTCCCAGTGATCACAAAAAACACGTAAAATCGCTTTATCTTTTCTAGTTTAGCCAGAAAACGCGTTTAAAGTTTTGCAAAAGATTTTCTTAAATATCTCCAAAAATATTTTTGCTACAGCCTATTATCATATATTGGCAGAATCTGTGGACTCCCAGTGATCACAAAACACGCTTAAAATCGCTCTATCTCTTCTGGTTTAGCCAGAAAACGCGTTTAAAGTTTTGCAAAAGATTTTCTTAAATGTCTCCAAAAATATTTTTGCTACAGCCTATTATCATATATTGGCAGAATCTGTGGACTCCCAGTGATCACAAAAAATACGTAAAATCGCTCTATCTCTTCTCGTTTAGCCAGAAAACGCGTTTAAAGTTTTGCAAAAGATTTTCCTAAATATCTCCAAAAATATTTTTGCTACAGCCTATTATCATATATTGGCAGAATCTGTGGACTCCCAGTGATTACAAAAAATACGTAAAATCGCTCTATCTCTTCTAGTTTAGCCAGAAAACGCGTTTAAAGTTTTGCAAAAGATTTTCTTAAATATCTCCAAAAATATTTTTGCTACAGCCTATTATCATATATTGGCAGAATCTGTGGACTCCCAGTGATCACAAAAAACACGTAAAATCGCTCTATCTCTTCTAGTTTAGCCAGAAAACGCGTTTAAAGTTTTGCAAACGATTTTCTTAAATATCTCCAAAAATATTTTTGCTACAGCCTATTATCATATATTGGCAGAATCTGTGGACTCCCAGTGATTACAAAAAACACGTAAAATCGCTCTATCTCTTCTAGTTTAGCCAGAACGCGTTTAAAGTTTTGCAAAAGATTTTCTTAAATATCTCCAAAAATATTTTTGCTACAGCCTATTATCATATATTGGCAGAATCTGTGGACTCCCAGTGATCACAAAAAACACGTAAAATCGCTTTATCTCTTCTAGTTTAACCAGAAAACGCGTTTAAAGTTTTGCAAAAGATTTTCTTAAATATCTCCAAAAATATTTTTGCTACAGCCTATTATCATATATTGGCAGAATCTGTGGACTCCCAGTGATCACAAAAAACGCTTAAAATCGCTCTATCTCTTCTAGTTTAGCCAGAAAACGCGTTTAAAGTTTTGCAAAAGATTTTTTTAAATATCTCCAAAAATATTTTTGCTACAGCCTATTATCATATATTGGCAGAATCTGTTGTCTCCCAGTGATCACAAAAAACGCGTAAAATCGCTCTATCTCTTCTAGTTTAGCCAGAAAACGCGTTTAAAGTTTTGCAAAAGATTTTCTTAAATATCTCCAAAAATATTTTTGCTACAGCCTATTATCATATATTGGCAGAATCTGTGGACTCCCAGTGATCACAAAAAATACGTAAAATCGCTCTATCTCTTCTCGTTTAGCCAGAAAACGCGTTTAAAGTTTTGCAAAAGATTTTCTTAAATATCTCCAAAAATATTTTTGCTACAGCCTATTATCATATATTGGCAGAATCTGTGGACTCCCAGTGATCACAAAACACGCTTAAAATCGCTCTATCTCTTCTGGTTTAGCCAGAAAACGCGTTTAAAGTTTTGCAAAAGATTTTCCTAAATATCTCCAAAAATATTTTTGCTACAGCCTATTATCATATATTGGCAGAATCTGTGGACTCCCAGTGATCACAAAAAATACGTAAAATCGCTCTATCTCTTCTCGTTTAGCCAGAAAACGCGTTTAAAGTTTTGCAAACGATTTTCTTAAATATCTCCAAAAATATTTTTGCTACAGCCTATTATCATATATTGGCAGAATCTGTGGACTCCCAGTGATCACAAAAAACACGTAAAATCGCTTTATCTTTTCTAGTTTAGCCAGAAAACGCGTTTAAAGTTTTGCAAAAGATTTTCTTAAATATCTCCAAAAATATTTTTGCTACAGCCTATTATCATATATTGGCAGAATCTGTGGATTCCCAGTGATCACAAAACACGCTTAAAATCGCTCTATCTCTTCTGGTTTAGCCAGAAAACGCGTTTAAAGTTTTGCAAAAGATTTTCTTAAATATCTCCAAAAATATTTTTGCTACAGCCTATTATCATATATTGGCAGAATCTGTGGACTCCCAGTGATCACAAAAAATACGTAAAATCGCTTTATCTTTTCTAGTTTAGCCAGAAAACGCGTTTAAAGTTTTGCAAAAGATTTTCTTAAATATCTCCAAAAATATTTTTGCTACAGCCTATTATCATATATTGGCAGAATCTGTGGACTCCCAGTGATCACAAAACACGCTTAAAATCGCTCTATCTCTTCTGGTTTAGCCAGAAAACGCGTTTAAAGTTTTGCAAAAGATTTTCCTAAATATCTCCAAAAATATTTTTGCTACAGCCTATTATCATATATTGGCAGAATCTGTGGACTCCCAGTGATCACAGAAAACGCTTAAAATCGCTCTATCTCTTCTAATTTAGACAGAAAACGCGTTTGAAGTTTTGCAAAAGATTTTTTAAATGTCTCCAAAAATATTTTTGATACAGCCTATTATCATATATTGGCAGAATCTGTGGACTCCCAGTGATCACAAAAAACACGTAAAATCGCTCTATCTCTTCTAGTTTAGCCAGAAAACGCGTTTAAAGTTTTGCAAAAGATTTTCTTAAATATCTCCAAAAATATTTTTGCTACAGCCTATTATCATATATTGGCAGAATCTGTGGACTCCCAGTGATTACAAAAAACACGTAAAATCGCTTTATCTCTTCTAGTTTAACCAGAAAACGCGTTTAAAGTTTTGCAAAAGATTTTCTTAAATATCTCCAAAAATATTTTTGCTACAGCCTATTATCATATATTGGCAGAATCTGTGGACTCCCAGTGATCACAAAAAACACGTAAAATCGCTTTATCTTTTCTAGTTTAGCCAGAAAACGCGTTTAAAGTTTTGCAAAAGATTTTCTTAAATATCTCCAAAAATATTTTTGCTACAGCCTATTATCATATATTGGCAGAATCTGTGGACTCCCAGTGATCACAAAAAATACGTAAAATCGCTCTATCTCTTCTCGTTTAGCCAGAAAACGCATTTAAAGTTTTGCAAAAGATTTTCCTAAATATCTCCAAAAATATTTTTGCTACAGCCTATTATCATATATTGGCAGAATCTGTGGACTCCCAGTGATCACAAAAAACGCTTAAAATCGCTCTATCTCTTCTAATTTAGCCAGAAAACGCGTTTAAAGTTTTGCAAAAGATTTTTTTAAATGTCTCCAAAAATATTTTTGATACAGCCTATTATCATATATTGGCAGAATCTGTGGACTCCCAGTGATCACAAAAAACACGTAAAATCGCTCTATCTCTTCTAGTTTAGCCAGAAAACGCGTTTAAAGTTTTGCAAAAGATTTTCTTAAATATCTCCAAAAATATTTTTGCTACAGCCTATTATCATATCAGTGGCTTCAAGCACAAACGACTTAAGTCTGTTTTAGTGATTTCGAGATAAATGCATTTTAAACTTTAAATTAAATTTTGAAAAAAGTTATGAAGTTTTTTGAACCAATTTTTTTTTTGATTGAAAGATAATTAAAAAAGGAAGCGATTAACTCATAATCTGAAGTAAAACAACTAATAGTATTCTCATAATTATGAAAAAAGAGAGATAGGCGGTTATACAAAATTTATAAAAAGCACTTTGCTAAGCATAACTCGACTTAGGCGATTTGTGAAAAATTACTTTTGTATTTTCGTCAAACTTAAGTCGACTTAAGCTGTTGTTGCAAAACTGAAGATATGGTTTTAGGTGACTTAAGTTATATTGAAAAGGGAAGAAATATATATATTATTTTTAGGTTATTTGATTTTTCACTCTTTTTTCAAATTATTGTCATAAAAACCATAAATTGAGGTAAGAAATGAATAAACTTCAAGTAAAAATTATTTCTAAAAGTTTGAAAATAATTTTTTCATTAAATTTAAGAAAGGTGACAGTATCTTTGATTCTCTCTCGGATTCTCCAACTAAATATGGATGAGTATCTGCTAAATCTCCAGTCTTAATCGTTTTGTAAAATTTGTAAACCAACAGATTAAAAAATTGCATCAAGTACTCTAAGTTTTCCTTTTTTGGTACTAATTTTCTCTTCTTCTTCAATTTGGAGCATGTCTTGAAAATCTAACTAGTTAACACCTCGTCTTAAAATATAAAAAATCTTTGTATAAACTGTTCTTGTAAAATATTTTTGGAAGTCAATTTTTTGAAATCTGTGGTGCGACTCTTTTCACTTAAGAGAATTTCAAAAAGTAATTTAATTACAAAAAGGCTTCATTGTGCAACGGATCTGACAAAGTTGTTACATTATTGTAAAAATGAGCACATAAAGTAATCTCTAAAATGAGTTTATGAGTTTTGTGTTTGTTATTTTATTTATGCACTATAGTCCATATGACTTTCTTACTTGTTCATAATGATACTTAATGCGAATTAATTAAAATTTTTAAATCAAAAACAAAATGAAATCGAGTGTGAGTCATTACAACTACTGTAATGAAAAGTCAAATTTGATAGTGAACTCGAACTCGTATAGAAAATAATAATTCGATACTTGTGAAAATTAAATCTTGGAGACGTATTATTAATTACGTATAGAAAATGGTTTGTTCGTCAGTTTTTCTCCAAGATCTGCCGTAAAAAGTATCCGTAAAAAGTTGTGGCAAAGTAAATTGGTTCGGAATTTGCTCTCCTATCATAGAGTATATAAGTATTTGATTATCAAATAAACAAAGAATATTGTAAGTTTGCTCGATATTTTTATTTTAGCTGTCAGCATTTACTTTTCAATTAAGACTCCGTACAAATTGACCACGAGTCAGTTTCGAGCGTTCATGTACTTGAGTGCATTCAGGAAGCACGGTCGCGAAAGATTAAGCGAATTTTTCTAACCGTTCGGCAAATTGTAAAAGGATTTTTCTTAAAAGAATAAAAGTAGAAAGCCTTTCATATTTTTTTATCTCTACAGATATGTTTACATGCCCAATAGGACTCGAAAACTTCCTTTTGAATGTTGTCAATTTTAAAATCAGGATCATTAATACAGTCACCACGAGCAAAGTCAATTGCGGTTTTCAAAACTGTATTTACTACGGTTTTCAAAGTAAAATCTGTTGACGCTTGTTTATTTACTATAGGACCAGTTTAGCTAATTTCTATGCTTTAAAACACTTTGAATCCGTTATGTTAGTTTCAAATATATTGCAATACCTCTAACATCCGCCACAATCATCTCAGCTCTCCTAGCAAGTTCCAAAATTTTTAACGTACATTTATTAAGCGTGAATAAGGTTTATATTGGATAATTTTTGCATTATTTAACAATTTCCAACATCAGTACATTTAAAAACAACAATAAATAACTGTCTTTGTAAAAAATACTTCCTTCGAAATAACAAAAATATCATAAATATTTGAAAATTGAAGAAATTTGATCTCACGGAAATGAGTAATAAAAAGTATAACAAAATATTCCCAGATGTACCAATTTTATTTATTGAAAACCCTTGCAAATTATAATAATTTGAATTTTCTAACAAAATGTGTTTTACTAGTGTATAATAAAAGTGTTGCTTTGTAATACAATCATTAAAATAAAAACTCTTGTTAAACACAAAAATTTGTTCTTCCTAATAACATTTGTTTTACAAGGGCATAATAAAACAACACTTTGTTTAATAATACAATTAGACCACAAAGGCAAAACAATCTACCATCAGGTAGCTAGCTATTATTTGTTAAATAAAAAATTCAAATCTTAAACATGGGATATTTGGGTAATTAGAGCATTAATAATGCAGGTAACTTGTGCAGATGTTTTATATTTTGGGTTAAAAAATACAACTATCTTACTTGTCGCTGAATGTAAGATTTAATTTTAACTATAGTGAACAAGTTTTAAACCATGGACATAAAGTACCTACACTATATATCACATAAAATAATATGTTAAGCGTTATAAAATATTTTTTATTATAAAAAACTAAAAAATATTCTATACTGATCATGTATTATTTCGAACACTAAACGCTTAATTTTGGTTTATTGTTCTTATTTGCACGCGTTATAAAAACCTAACTCAACATAAGAAGCCTTTTGGAATATAATTGTATTTGCAATAATCGCCTAACTCGAGATGAGTTTAAAAAACTACCAATTTTTATTTTACACAAATCGCTTATGTCGAGTTAGTATTTAAAAAAAATCAAAATTAATTTTGCAACAAAAGATTAACTCGAGATAAGCGGTTGTAAAAATTCATACAAATAAAAAAAAATGTCACTAATTTTGATTTGCAACAATAGCCTATCTCGAAATAAGTGGTTTGTCAAAAACATAAAAAAGATGTTTTCTGCTCTTAACTCGATTTAGGCGATTAGTGCAAGTGCACTTAGTTACCATTTCGAGTTAGGTCATGTGTGAATTCGACAATAACTCCGGCTACAAGAGTCATAGAACCACCAAATTTTGTGAGCATATGAAACTCAAAACGGAGAATTCGCTGGTAAACATATCTCATTTTTGTCTTAACTCGAGTTAGGCGGTTTGTGTTTGAGGCCACTGATATATTGGCAGAATCTGTTGATCTCTCTTCCAGTGATCACAAAAAACGCGTAAAATCGCTCTATCTCTTCTAGTTTAGCCAGAAAACGCGTTTAAAGTTTTGCAAAAGATTTTCCTAAATATCTCCAAAAATATTTTTGCTACAGCCTATTATCATATATTTGCAGAGTCTGTGGACTCCCAGTGATCACAAAAAACGCTTAAAATCGCTCTATCTCTTCTAGTTTAGCCAGAAAACGCGTTTAAAGTTTTGCAAAAGATTTTTTTAAATATCTCCAAAAATATTTTTGCTACAGCCTATTATCATATATTGGCAGAATCTGTTGTCTCCCAGTGATCACAAAAAACGCGTAAAATCGCTCTATCTCTTCTAGTTTAGCCAGAAAACGCGTTTAAAGTTTTGCAAAAGATTTTCTTAAATATCTCCAAAAATATTTTTGCTACAGCCTATTATCATATATTGGCAGAATCTGTGGACTCCCAGTGATCACAAAAAATACGTAAAATCGCTCTATCTCTTCTAGTTTAGCCAGAAAACGCGTTTAAAGTTTTGCAAAAGATTTTCTTAAATATCTCCAAAAATATTTTTGCTACAGCCTATTATCATATATTGGCAGAATCTGTGGACTCCCAGTGATCACAAAAAACACGTAAAATCGCTTTATCTTTTCTAGTTTAGCCAGAAAACGCGTTTAAAGTTTTGCAAAAGATTTTCTTAAATATCTCCAAAAATATTTTTGCTACAGCCTATTATCATATATTGGCAGAATCTGTGGACTCCCAGTGATCACAAAAAATACGTAAAATCGCTCTATCTCTTCTCGTTTAGCCAGAAAACGCGTTTAAAGTTTTGCAAACGATTTTCTTAAATATCTCCAAAAATATTTTTGCTACAGCCTATTATCATATATTGGCAGAATCTGTGGACTCCCAGTGATCACAAAAAACACGTAAAATCGCTTTATCTCTTCTAGTTTAGCCAGAAAACGCGTTTAAAGTTTTGCAAAAGATTTTCTTAAATATCTCCAAAAATATTTTTGCTACAGCCTATTATCATATATTGGCAGAATCTGTGGATTCCCAGTGATCACAAAACACGCTTAAAATCGCTCTATCTCTTCTGGTTTAGCCAGAAAACGCGTTTAAAGTTTTGCAAAAGATTTTCTTAAATATCTCCAAAAATATTTTTGCTACAGCCTATTATCATATATTGGCAGAATCTGTGGACTCCCAGTGATCACAAAAAATACGTAAAATCGCTTTATCTTTTCTAGTTTAGCCAGAAAACGCGTTTAAAGTTTTGCAAAAGATTTTCTTAAATATCTCCAAAAATATTTTTGCTACAGCCTATTATCATATATTGGCAGAATCTGTGGACTCCCAGTGATCACAAAACACGCTTAAAATCGCTCTATCTCTTCTGGTTTAGCCAGAAAACGCGTTTAAAGTTTTGCAAAAGATTTTCCTAAATATCTCCAAAAATATTTTTGCTACAGCCTATTATCATATATTGGCAGAATCTGTGGACTCCCAGTGATCACAGAAAACGCTTAAAATCGCTCTATCTCTTCTAATTTAGCCAGAAAACGCGTTTGAAGTTTTGCAAAAGATTTTTTTAAATGTCTCCAAAAATATTTTTGATACAGCCTATTATCATATATTGGCAGAATCTGTGGACTCCCAGTGATCACAAAAAACACGTAAAATCGCTCTATCTCTTCTAGTTTAGCCAGAAAACGCGTTTAAAGTTTTGCAAAAGATTTTCTTAAATATCTCCAAAAATATTTTTGCTACAGCCTATTATCATATATTGGCAGAATCTGTGGACTCCCAGTGATTACAAAAAACACGTAAAATCGCTTTATCTCTTCTAGTTTAACCAGAAAACGCGTTTAAAGTTTTGCAAAAGATTTTCTTAAATATCTCCAAAAATATTTTTGCTACAGCCTATTATCATATATTGGCAGAATCTGTGGACTCCCAGTGATCACAAAAAACACGTAAAATCGCTTTATCTTTTCTAGTTTAGCCAGAAAACGCGTTTAAAGTTTTGCAAAAGATTTTCTTAAATATCTCCAAAAATATTTTTGCTACAGCCTATTATCATATATTGGCAGAATCTGTGGACTCCCAGTGATCACAAAAAATACGTAAAATCGCTCTATCTCTTCTCGTTTAGCCAGAAAACGCATTTAAAGTTTTGCAAAAGATTTTCCTAAATATCTCCAAAAATATTTTTGCTACAGCCTATTATCATATATTGGCAGAATCTGTGGACTCCCAGTGATCACAAAAAACGCTTAAAATCGCTCTATCTCTTCTAATTTAGCCAGAAAACGCGTTTAAAGTTTTGCAAAAGATTTTTTTAAATGTCTCCAAAAATATTTTTGATACAGCCTATTATCATATATTGGCAGAATCTGTGGACTCCCAGTGATCACAAAAAACACGTAAAATCGCTCTATCTCTTCTAGTTTAGCCAGAAAACGCGTTTAAAGTTTTGCAAAAGATTTTCTTAAATATCTCCAAAAATATTTTTGCTACAGCCTATTATCATATATTGGCAGAATCTGTTGATCTCTCTTCCAGTGATCACAAAAAACGCGTAAAATCGCTTTATCTTTTCTAGTTTAGCCAGAAAACGCGTTTAAAGTTTTGCAAAAGATTTTCTTAAATATCTCCAAAAATGTTTTTGGTACAGCCTATTATCATATATTGGCAGAATCTGTTGTCTCCCAGTGATCACAAAAAACGCTTAAAATCGCTCTATCTCTTCTAGTTTAGCCAGAAAACGCGTTTAAAGTTTTGCAAAAGATTTTCTTAAATATCTCCAAAAATATTTTTGCTACAGCCTATTATCATATATTGGCAGAATCTGTGGACTCCCAGTGATCACAAAAAATACGTAAAATCGCTCTATCTCTTCTCGTTTAGCCAGAAAACGCGTTTAAACTTTTGCAAAAGATTTTCTTAAATATCTCCAAAAATATTTTTGCTACAGCCTATTATCATATATTGGCAGAATCTGTGGACTCCCAGTGATCACAAAAAACACGTAAAATCGCTTTATCTTTTCTAGTTTAGCCAGAAAACGCATTTAAAGTTTTGCAAAAGATTTTCCTAAATATCTCCAAAAATATTTTTGCTACAGCCTATTATCATATATTGGCAGAATCTGTGGACTCCCAGTGATCACAAAACACGCTTAAAATCGCTCTATCTCTTCTGGTTTAGCCAGAAAACGCGTTTAAAGTTTTGCAAAAGATTTTCTTAAATATCTCCAAAAATGTTTTTGGTACAGCCTATTATCATATATTGGCAGAATCTGTTGTCTCCCAGTGATCACAAAAAACGCTTAAAATCGCTCTATCTCTTCTAGTTTAGCCAGAAAACGCGTTTAAAGTTTTGCAAAAGATTTTCTTAAATATCTCCAAAAATATTTTTGCTACAGCCTATTATCATATATTGGCAGAATCTGTGGACTCCCAGTGATCACAAAAAATACGTAAAATCGCTCTATCTCTTCTCGTTTAGCCAGAAAACGCGTTTAAACTTTTGCAAAAGATTTTCTTAAATATCTCCAAAAATATTTTTGCTACAGCCTATTATCATATATTGGCAGAATCTGTGGACTCCCAGTGATCACAAAAAACACGTAAAATCGCTTTATCTTTTCTAGTTTAGCCAGAAAACGCGTTTAAAGTTTTGCAAAAGATTTTCTTAAATATCTCCAAAAATATTTTTGCTACAGCCTATTATCATATATTGGCAGAATCTGTGGACTCCCAGTGATCACAAAAAATACGTAAAATCGCTCTATCTCTTCTCGTTTAGCCAGAAAACGCATTTAAAGTTTTGCAAAAGATTTTCCTAAATATCTCCAAAAATATTTTTGCTACAGCCTATTATCATATATTGGCAGAATCTGTGGACTCCCAGTGATCACAAAAAACACGTAAAATCGCTTTATCTTTTCTAGTTTAGCCAGAAAACGCGTTTAAAGTTTTGCAAAAGATTTTCTTAAATATCTCCAAAAATATTTTTGCTACAGCCTATTATCATATATTGGCAGAATCTGTGGACTCCCAGTGATCACAAAAAATACGTAAAATCGCTCTATCTCTTCTCGTTTAGCCAGAAAACGCGTTTAAAGTTTTGCAAACGATTTTCTTAAATATCTCCAAAAATATTTTTGCTACAGCCTATTATCATATATTGGCAGAATCTGTGGACTCCCAGTGATCACAAAAAACACGTAAAATCGCTTTATCTCTTCTAGTTTAGCCAGAAAACGCGTTTAAAGTTTTGCAAAAGATTTTCTTAAATATCTCCAAAAATATTTTTGCTACAGCCTATTATCATATATTGGCAGAATCTGTGGATTCCCAGTGATCACAAAACACGCTTAAAATCGCTCTATCTCTTCTGGTTTAGCCAGAAAACGCGTTTAAAGTTTTGCAAAAGATTTTCTTAAATATCTCCAAAAATATTTTTGCTACAGCCTATTATCATATATTGGCAGAATCTGTGGACTCCCAGTGATCACAAAAAATACGTAAAATCGCTTTATCTTTTCTAGTTTAGCCAGAAAACGCGTTTAAAGTTTTGCAAAAGATTTTCTTAAATATCTCCAAAAATATTTTTGCTACAGCCTATTATCATATATTGGCAGAATCTGTGGACTCCCAGTGATCACAAAACACGCTTAAAATCGCTCTATCTCTTCTGGTTTAGCCAGAAAACGCGTTTAAAGTTTTGCAAAAGATTTTCCTAAATATCTCCAAAAATATTTTTGCTACAGCCTATTATCATATATTGGCAGAATCTGTGGACTCCCAGTGATCACAGAAAACGCTTAAAATCGCTCTATCTCTTCTAATTTAGCCAGAAAACGCGTTTGAAGTTTTGCAAAAGATTTTTTTAAATGTCTCCAAAAATATTTTTGATACAGCCTATTATCATATATTGGCAGAATCTGTGGACTCCCAGTGATCACAAAAAACACGTAAAATCGCTCTATCTCTTCTAGTTTAGCCAGAAAACGCGTTTAAAGTTTTGCAAAAGATTTTCTTAAATATCTCCAAAAATATTTTTGCTACAGCCTATTATCATATATTGGCAGAATCTGTGGACTCCCAGTGATTACAAAAAACACGTAAAATCGCTTTATCTCTTCTAGTTTAACCAGAAAACGCGTTTAAAGTTTTGCAAAAGATTTTCTTAAATATCTCCAAAAATATTTTTGCTACAGCCTATTATCATATATTGGCAGAATCTGTGGACTCCCAGTGATCACAAAAAACACGTAAAATCGCTTTATCTTTTCTAGTTTAGCCAGAAAACGCGTTTAAAGTTTTGCAAAAGATTTTCTTAAATATCTCCAAAAATATTTTTGCTACAGCCTATTATCATATATTGGCAGAATCTGTGGACTCCCAGTGATCACAAAAAATACGTAAAATCGCTCTATCTCTTCTCGTTTAGCCAGAAAACGCATTTAAAGTTTTGCAAAAGATTTTCCTAAATATCTCCAAAAATATTTTTGCTACAGCCTATTATCATATATTGGCAGAATCTGTGGACTCCCAGTGATCACAAAAAACGCTTAAAATCGCTCTATCTCTTCTAATTTAGCCAGAAAACGCGTTTAAAGTTTTGCAAAAGATTTTTTTAAATGTCTCCAAAAATATTTTTGATACAGCCTATTATCATATATTGGCAGAATCTGTGGACTCCCAGTGATCACAAAAAACACGTAAAATCGCTCTATCTCTTCTAGTTTAGCCAGAAAACGCGTTTAAAGTTTTGCAAAAGATTTTCTTAAATATCTCCAAAAATATTTTTGCTACAGCCTATTATCATATATTGGCAGAATCTGTTGATCTCTCTTCCAGTGATCACAAAAAACGCGTAAAATCGCTCTATCTCTTCTAGTTTAGCCAGAAAACGCGTTTAAAGTTTTGCAAAAGATTTTCCTAAATATCTCCAAAAATATTTTTGCTACAGCCTATTATCATATATTTGCAGAGTCTGTGGACTCCCAGTGATCACAAAAAACGCTTAAAATCGCTCTATCTCTTCTAGTTTAGCCAGAAAACGCGTTTAAAGTTTTGCAAAAGATTTTTTTAAATATCTCCAAAAATATTTTTGCTACAGCCTATTATCATATATTGGCAGAATCTGTTGTCTCCCAGTGATCACAAAAAACGCTTAAAATCGCTCTATCTCTTCTAGTTTAGCCAGAAAACGCGTTTAAAGTTTTGCAAAAGATTTTCTTAAATATCTCCAAAAATATTTTTGCTACAGCCTATTATCATATATTGGCAGAATCTGTGGACTCCCAGTGATCACAAAAAATACGTAAAATCGCTCTATCTCTTCTCGTTTAGCCAGAAAACGCGTTTAAACTTTTGCAAAAGATTTTCTTAAATATCTCCAAAAATATTTTTGCTACAGCCTATTATCATATATTGGCAGAATCTGTGGACTCCCAGTGATCACAAAAAACACGTAAAATCGCTTTATCTTTTCTAGTTTAGCCAGAAAACGCGTTTAAAGTTTTGCAAAAGATTTTCTTAAATATCTCCAAAAATATTTTTGCTACAGCCTATTATCATATATTGGCAGAATCTGTGGACTCCCAGTGATCACAAAAAACACGTAAAATCGCTTTATCTCTTCTAGTTTAACCAGAAAACGCGTTTAAAGTTTTGCAAAAGATTTTCTTAAATATCTCCAAAAATATTTTTGCTACAGCCTATTATCATATATTGGCAGAATCTGTGGACTCCCAGTGATCACAAAAAACACGTAAAATCGCTTTATCTTTTCTAGTTTAGCCAGAAAACGCGTTTAAAGTTTTGCAAAAGATTTTCTTAAATATCTCCAAAAATATTTTTGCTACAGCCTATTATCATATATTGGCAGAATCTGTGGACTCCCAGTGATCACAAAACACGCTTAAAATCGCTCTATCTATTCTGGTTTAGCCAGAAAACGCGTTTAAAGTTTTGCAAAAGATTTTCTTAAATATCTCCAAAAATATTTTTGCTACAGCCTATTATCATATATTGGCAGAATCTGTGGACTCCCAGTGATCACAAAAAACACGTAAAATCGCTCTATCTATTCTAGTTTAACCAGAAAACGCGTTTAAAGTTTTGCAAAAGATTTTCTTAAATATCTCCAAAAATATTTTTGCTACAGCCTATTATCATATATTGGCAGAATCTGTGGACTCCCAGTGATCACAAAAAATACGTAAAATCGCTCTATCTCTTCTCGTTTGGCCAGAAAACGCGTTTAAAGTTTTGCAAAAGATTTTCTTAAATATCTCCAAAAATATTTTTGCTACAGCCTATTATCATATATTGGCAGAATGACTCACAAAAAACTGTGGACTCCCAGTGATTACAAAAAACACGTAAAATCGTTCTATCTGTTCTAGTTTAGCCAGAAAACGCGTTTAAAGTTTTGCAAAAGATTTTCTCAAATATCTCCAAAAATATTTTTGCTACAGCCTATTATCATATATTGGCAGAATCTGTGGACTCCCAGTGATCACAAAAAACACGTAAAATCGCTTTATCTCTTCTAGTTTAACCAGAAAACGCGTTTAAAGTTTTGCAAAAGATTTTTTTAAATATCTCCAAAAATATTTTTGCTACAGCCTATTATCATATATTGGCAGAATCTGTTGTCTCCCAGTGATCACAAAAAACGCGTAAAATCGCTCTATCTCTTCTAGTTTAGCCAGAAAACGCGTTTAAAGTTTTGCAAAAGATTTTCTTAAATATCTCCAAAAATATTTTTGCTACAGCCTATTATCATATATTGGCAGAATCTGTGGACTCCCAGTGATCACAAAAAATACGTAAAATCGCTCTATCTCTTCTCGTTTGGCCAGAAAACGCGTTTAAAGTTTTGCAAAAGATTTTCTTAAATATCTCCAAAAATATTTTTGCTACAGCCTATTATCATATATTGGCAGAATGACTCACAAAAAACTGTGGACTCCCAGTGATTACAAAAAACACGTAAAATCGTTCTATCTCTTCTAGTTTAGCCAGAAAACGCGTTTAAAGTTTTGCAAAAGATTTTCTCAAATATCTCCAAAAATATTTTTGCTACAGCCTATTATCATATATTGGCAGAATCTGTGGACTCCCAGTGATCACAAAAATCACGTAAAATCGCTTTATCTCTTCTAGTTTAACCAGAAAACGCGTTTAAAGTTTTGCAAAAGATTTTCTTAAATATCTCCAAAAATATTTTTGCTACAGCCTATTATCATATATTGGCAGAATCTGTGGACTCCCAGTGATCACAAAAAACACGTAAAATCGCTTTATCTCTTCTAGTTTAACCAGAACACGCGTTTAAAGTTTTGCAAAAGATTTTTTTAAATATCTCCAAAAATATTTTTGCTACAGCCTATTATCATATATTGGCAGAATCTGTTGTCTCCCAGTGATCACAAAAAACGCGTAAAATCGCTCTATCTCTTCTAGTTTAGCCAGAAAACGCGTTTAAAGTTTTGCAAAAGATTTTCTTAAATATCTCCAAAAATATTTTTGCTACAGCCTATTATCATATATTGGCAGAATCTGTGGACTCCCAGTGATCACAAAAAATACGTAAAATCGCTCTATCTCTTCTCGTTTAGCCAGAAAACGCGTTTAAAGTTTTGCAAAAGATTTTCTTAAATATCTCCAAAAATATTTTTGTTACAGCCTATTATCATATATTGGCAGAATCTGTGGACTCCCAGTGATCACAAAAAACACGTAAAATCGCTTTATCTTTTCTAGTTTAGCCAGAAAACGCGTTTAAAGTTTTGCAAAAGATTTTCTTAAATATCTCCAAAAATATTTTTGCTACAGCCTATTATCATATATTGGCAGAATCTGTGGACTCCCAGTGATTACAAAAAACACGTAAAATCGCTTTATCTCTTCTAGTTTAACCAGAAAACGCGTTTAAAGTTTTGCAAAAGATTTTCTTAAATATCTCCAAAAATATTTTTGCTACAGCCTATTATCATATATTGGCAGAATCTGTGGACTCCCAGTGATCACAAAAAATACGTAAAATCGCTCTATCTCTTCTCGTTTGGCCAGAAAACGCGTTTAAAGTTTTGCAAAAGATTTTCTTAAATATCTCCAAAAATATTTTTGCTACAGCCTATTATCATATATTGGCAGAATCTGTGGACTCCCAGGGATTACAAAAAACACGTAAAATCGCTCTATCTCTTCTAGTTTAGCCAGAAAACGCGTTTAAAGTTTTGCAAAAGATTTTCTTAAATATCTCCAAAAATATTTTTGCTACAGCCTATTATCATATATTGGCAGAATCTGTGGACTCCCAGTGATCACAAAAAACACGTAAAATCGCTTTATCTCTTCTAGTTTAACCAGAAAACGCGTTTAAAGTTTTGCAAAAGATTTTCTTAAATATCTCCAAAAATATTTTTGCTACAGCCTATTATCATATATTGGCAGAATCTGTGGACTCCCAGTGATCACAAAAAACACGTAAAATCGCTTTATCTTTTCTAGTTTAGCCAGAAAACGCGTTTAAAGTTTTGCAAAAGATTTTCTTAAATATCTCCAAAAATATTTTTGCTACAGCCTATTATCATATATTGGCAGAATCTGTGGACTCCCAGTGATCACAAAACACGCTTAAAATCGCTCTATCTATTCTGGTTTAGCCAGAAAACGCGTTTAAAGTTTTGCAAAAGATTTTCTTAAATATCTCCAAAAATATTTTTGCTACAGCCTATTATCATATATTGGCAGAATCTGTGGACTCCCAGTGATCACAAAAAATACGTAAAATCGCTCTATCTCTTCTCGTTTGGCCAGAAAACGCGTTTAAAGTTTTGCAAAAGATTTTCTTAAATATCTCCAAAAATATTTTTGCTGCAGCCTATTATCATATATTGGCAGAATCTGTGGACTCCCAGTGATCACAAAAAATACGTAAAATCGCTCTATCTCTTCTCGTTTGGCCAGAAAACACGTTTAAAGTTTTGCAAAAGATTTTCTTAAATATCTCCAAAAATATTTTTGCTACAGCCTATTATCATATATTGGCAGAATCTGTTGATCTCTCTTCCAGTGATTACAAAAAACACGTAAAATCGCTCTATCTCTTCTAGTTTAGCCAGAAAACGCGTTTAAAGTTTTGCAAAAGATTTTCTTAAATATCTCCAAAAATATTTTTGCTACAGCCTATTATCATATATTGGCAGAATCTGTGGACTCCCAGTGATCACAAAAAACACGTAAAATCGCTTTATCTCTTCTAGTTTAACCAGAAAACGCGTTTAAAGTTTTGCAAAAGATTTTCTTAAATATCTCCAAAAATATTTTTGCTACAGCCTATTATCATATATTGGCAGAATCTGTGGACTCCCAGTGATCACAAAAAACACGTAAAATCGCTTTATCTTTTCTAGTTTAGCCAGAAAACGCGTTTAAAGTTTTGCAAAAGATTTTCTTAAATATCTCCAAAAATATTTTTGCTACAACCTATTATCATATATTTGCAGAGTCTGTGGACTCCCAGTGATCACAAAAAATACGTAAAATCGCTCTATCTCTTCTCGTTTGGCCAGAAAACGCGTTTAAAGTTTTGCAAAAGATTTTCTTAAATATCTCCAAAAATATTTTTGCTACAGCCTATTATCATATATTGGCAGAATCTGTGGACTCCCAGGGATTACAAAAAACACGTAAAATCGCTCTATCTCTTCTAGTTTAGCCAGAAAACGCGTTTAAAGTTTTGCAAAAGATTTTCTTAAATATCTCCAAAAATATTTTTGCTACAGCCTATTATCATATATTGGCAGAATCTGTGGACTCCCAGTGATCACAAAAAACACGTAAAATCGCTTTATCTTTTCTAGTTTAGCCAGAAAACGCGTTTAAAGTTTTGCAAAAGATTTTCTTAAATATCTCCAAAAATATTTTTGCTACAGCCTATTATCATATATTGGCAGAATCTGTGGACTCCCAGTGATCACAAAACACGCTTAAAATCGCTCTATCTATTCTGGTTTAGCCAGAAAACGCGTTTAAAGTTTTGCAAAAGATTTTCTTAAATATCTCCAAAAATATTTTTGCTACAGCCTATTATCATATATTGGCAGAATCTGTGGACTCCCAGTGATCACAAAAAATACGTAAAATCGCTCTATCTCTTCTCGTTTGGCCAGAAAACGCGTTTAAAGTTTTGCAAAAGATTTTCTTAAATATCTCCAAAAATATTTTTGCTGCAGCCTATTATCATATATTGGCAGAATCTGTGGACTCCCAGTGATCACAAAAAATACGTAAAATCGCTCTATCTCTTCTCGTTTGGCCAGAAAACACGTTTAAAGTTTTGCAAAAGATTTTCTTAAATATCTCCAAAAATATTTTTGCTACAGCCTATTATCATATATTGGCAGAATCTGTTGATCTCTCTTCCAGTGATCACAAAAAACGCGTAAAATCGCTCTATCTCTTCTAGTTTAGCCAGAAAACGCGTTTAAAGTTTTGCAAAAGATTTTCCTAAATATCTCCAAAAATATTTTTGCTACAACCTATTATCATATATTTGCAGAGTCTGTGGACTCCCAGTGATCACAAAAAACGCTTAAAATCGCTCTATCTCTTCTAGTTTAGCCAGAAAACGCGTTTAAAGTTTTGCAAAAGATTTTTTTAAATATCTCCAAAAATATTTTTGCTACAGCCTATTATCATATATTGGCAGAATCTGTTGTCTCCCAGTGATCACAAAAAACGCGTAAAATTGCTCTATCTCTTCTAGTTTAGCCAGAAAACGCGTTTAAAGTTTTGCAAAAGATTTTCTTAAATATCTCCAAAAATATTTTTGCTACAGCCTATTATCATATATTGGCAGAATCTGTTGATCTCTCTTCCAGTGATCACAAAAAACGCGTAAAATCGCTCTATCTCTTCTAGTTTAGCCAGAAAACGCGTTTAAAGTTTTGCAAAAGATTTTCCTAAATATCTCCAAAAATATTTTTGCTACAGCCTATTATCATATATTTGCAGAGTCTGTTGATCTCTCTTCCAGTGATCACAAAAAACGCTTAAAATCGCTCTATCTCTTCTAGTTTAGCCAGAAAACGCGTTTAAAGTTTTGCAAAAGATTTTCTTAAATATCTCCAAAAATATTTTTGCTACAGCCTATTATCATATATTGGCAGAATCTGTTGATCTCTCTTCCAGTGATCACAAAAAACGCTTAAAATCGCTCTATCTCTTCTAGTTTAGCCAGAAAACGCGTTTAAAGTTTTGCAAAAGATTTTTTTAAATATCTCCAAAATTATTTTTGCTACAGCCTATTATCATATATTGGCAGAATCTGTTGTCTCCCAGTGATCACAAAAAACGCGTAAAATCGCTCTATCTCTTCTAGTTTAGCCAGAAAACGCGTTTAAAGTTTTGCAAAAGATTTTCTTAAATATCTCCAAAAATATTTTTGCTACAGCCTATTATCATATATTGGCAGAATCTGTGGACTCCCAGTGATCACAAAAAATACGTAAAATCGCTCTATCTCTTCTCGTTTAGCCAGAAAACGCGTTTAAAGTTTTGCAAAAGATTTTCCTAAATATCTCCAAAAATATTTTTGCTACAGCCTATTATCATATATTGGCAGAATCTGTGGACTCCCAGTGATCACAAAAAACGCTTAAAATCGCTCTATCTCTTCTAATTTAGCCAGAAAACGCGTTTAAAGTTTTGCAAAAGATTTTTTTAAATGTCTCCAAAAATATTTTTGATACAGCCTATTATCATATATTGGCAGAATCTGTGGACTCCCAGTGATCACAAAAACACGTAAAATCGCTCTATCTCTTCTAGTTTAGCCAGAAAACGCGTTTAAAGTTTTGCAAACGATTTTCTTAAATATCTCCAAAAATATTTTTGCTACAGCCTATTATTATATATTGGCAGAATCTGTGGACTCCCAGTGATCACAAAAAATACGTAAAATCGCTCTATCTATTCTAGTTTAACCAGAAAACGCGTTTAAAGTTTTGCAAAAGATTTTCTTAAATATCTCCAAAAATATTTTTGCTACAGCCTATTATCATATATTGGCAGAATCTGTGGACTCCCAGTGATCACAAAAAACACGTAAAATCGCTTTATCTCTTCTAGTTTAACCAGAAAACGCGTTTAAAGTTTTGCAAAAGATTTTCTTAAATATCTCCAAAAATATTTTTGCTACAGCCTATTATCATATATTGGCAGAATCTGTGGACTCCCAGTGATCACAAAAAACACGTAAAATCGCTCTATCTCTTCTAGTTTAGCCAGAAAACGCGTTTAAAGTTTTGCAAAAGATTTTCTTAAATATCTCCAAAAATATTTTTGCTACAGCCTATTATCATATATTGGCAGAATCTGTGGACTCCCAGTGATCACAAAACACGCTTAAAATCGCTCTATCTCTTCTGGTTTAGCCAGAAAACGCGTTTAAAGTTTTGCAAAAGATTTTCTTAAATATCTCCAAAAATGTTTTTGGTACAGCCTATTATCATATATTGGCAGAATCTGTGGACTCCCAGTGATCACAAAAAATACGCAAAATCGCACTATCTCTTCTCGTTTAGCCAGAAAACGCGTTTAAAGTTTTGCAAAAGATTTTCCTAAATATCTCCAAAAATATTTTTGCTACAGCCTATTATCATATATTGGCAGAATCTGTGGACTCCCAGTGATCACAAAAAACGCTTAAAATCGCTCTATCTCTTCTAATTTAGCCAGAAAACGCGTTTAAAGTTTTGCAAAAGATTTTTTTAAATGTCTCCAAAAATATTTTTGATACAGCCTATTATCATATATTGGCAGAATCTGTGGACTCCCAGTGATCACAAAAAACACGTAAAATCGCTCTATCTCTTCTAGTTTAGCCAGAAAACGCGTTTAAAGTTTTGCAAAAGATTTTCTTAAATATCTCCAAAAATATTTTTGCTACAGCCTATTATCATATATTGGCAGAATCTGTTGATCTCTCTTCCAGTGATCACAAAAAACGCGTCAAATCGCTGTATCTCTTCTCGTTTAGCCAGAAAACGCGTTTAAAGTTTTGCAAAAGATTTTCTTAAATATCTCCAAAAATATTTTTGCTACAGCCTATTATCATATATTGGCAGAATCTGTGGACTCCCAGTGAAAACACGTAAAATCGCTCTATCTCTTCTAGTTTAGCCAGAAAAACGCGTTTAAAGTTTTGCAAAAGATTTTCTTAAATATCTCCAAAAATATTTTTGCTACAGCCTATTATCATATATTGGCAGAATCTGTGGACTCCCAGTGATCACAAAAAACACGTAAAATCGCTTTATCTCTTCTAGTTTAACCAGAAAACGCGTTTAAAGTTTTGCAAAAGATTTTCTTAAATATCTCTACAAAAATATTTTTGCTACAGCCTATTATCATATATTGGCAGAATCTGTGGACTCCCAGTGATCACAAAAAAACACGTAAAATCGCTTTATCTTTTCTAGTTTAGCCAGAAAACGCGTTTAAAGTTTTGCAAAAGATTTTCTTAAATATCTCCAAAAATATTTTTGCTACAGCCTATTATCATATATTGGCAGAATCTGTGGACTCCCAGTGATCACAAAACACGCTTAAAATCGCTCTATCTATTCTGGTTTAGTCAGAAAACGCGTTTAAAGTTTTGCAAAAGATTTTCTTAAATATCTCCAAAAATATTTTTGCTACAGCCTATTATCATATATTGGCAGAATCTGTGGACTCCCAGTGATCACAAAACACGCTTAAAATCGCTCTATCTATTCTGGTTTAGCCAGAAAACGCGTTTAAAGTTTTGCAAAAGATTTTCTTAAATATCTCCAAAAATATTTTTGCTACAGCCTATTATCATATATTGGCAGAATCTGTGGACTCCCAGTGATCACAAAAAATACGTAAAATCGCTCTATCTCTTCTCGTTTAGCCAGAAAACGCGTTTAAAGTTTTGCAAAAGATTTTCCTAAATATCTCCAAAAATATTTTTGCTACAGCCTATTATCATATATTGGCAGAATCTGTTGATCTCTCTTCCAGTGATCACAAAAAACGCGTAAAATCGCTCTATCTCTTCTAGTTTAGCCAGAAAACGCGTTTAAAGTTTTGCAAAAGATTTTCCTAAATATCTCCAAAAATATTTTTGCTACAGCCTATTATCATATATTTGCAGAGTCTGTGGACTCCCAGTGATCACAAAAAACGCTTAAAATCGCTCTATCTCTTCTAGTTTAGCCAGAAAACGCGTTTAAAAGTTTTGCAAAAGATTTTTTTAAATATCTCCAAAAATATTTTTGCTACAGCCTATTATCATATATTGGCAGAATCTGTTGTCTCCCAGTGATCACAAAAAAACGCGTAAAATCGCTCTATCTCTTCTAGTTTAGCCAGAAAACGCGTTTAAAGTTTTGCAAAAGATTTTCTTAAATATCTCCAAAAATATTTTTGCTACAGCCTATTATCATATATTGGCAGAATCTGTGGACTCCCAGTGATCACAAAAAATACGTAAAATCGCTCTATCTCTTCTCGTTTAGCCAGAAAAACGCGTTTAAAGTTTTGCAAAAGATTTTCCTAAATATCTCCAAAAATATTTTTGCTACAGCCTATTATCATATATTGGCAGAATCTGTGGACTCCCAGTGATCACAAAAAACGCTTAAAATCGCTCTATCTCTTCTGGTTTAGCCAGAAAACGCGTTTAAAGTTTTGCAAAAGATTTTCTTAAATATCTCCAAAAATATTTTTGCTACAGCCTATTATCATATATTGGCAGAATCTGTGGACTCCCAGTGATCACAAAAAACACGTAAAATCGCTTTATCTCTTCTAGTTTAACCAGAAAACGCGTTTAAAGTTTTGCAAAAGATTTTCTTAAATATCTCCAAAAATATTTTTGCTACAGCCTATTATCATATATTGGCAGAATCTGTGGACTCCCAGTGATAACAAAAAACACGTAAAATCGCTCTATCTCTTCTAGTTTAGCCAGAAAACGCGTTTAAAGTTTTGCAAAAGTTTTTCTTAAATATCTCCAAAAATATTTTTGCTACAGCCTATTATCATATATTGGCAGAATCTGTGGACTCCCAGTGATTACAAAAAACACGTAAAATCGCTCTATCTCTTCTAGTTTAGCCAGAAAACGCGTTTAAAGTTTTGCAAACGATTTTCTTAAATATCTCCAAAAATATTTTTGCTACAGCCTATTATCATATATTGGCAGAATCTGTGGACTCCCAGTGATTACAAAAAACACGTAAAATCGCTCTATCTCTTCTAGTTTAGCCAGAAAACGCGTTTAAAGTTTTGCAAAAGATTTTCTTAAATATCTCCAAAAATATTTTTGCTACAGCCTATTATCATATATTGGCAGAATCTGTGGACTCCCAGTGATCACAAAAAACACGTAAAATCGCTTTATCTCTTCTAGTTTAACCAGAAAACGCGTTTAAAGTTTTGCAAAAGATTTTCTTAAATATCTCCAAAAATATTTTTGCTACAGCCTATTATCATATATTGGCAGAATCTGTGGACTCCCAGTGATCACAAAAAACACGTAAAATCGCTCTATCTCTTCTAGTTTAGCCAGAAAACGCGTTTAAAGTTTTGCAAAAGATTTTCTTAAATATCTCCAAAAATATTTTTGCTACAGCCTATTATCATATATTGGCAGAATCTGTGGACTCCCAGTGATCACAAAACACGCTTAAAATCGCTCTATCTCTTCTGGTTTAGCCAGAAAACGCGTTTAAAGTTTTGCAAAAGATTTTCTTAAATATCTCCAAAAATGTTTTTGGTACAGCCTATTATCATATATTGGCAGAATCTGTGGACTCCCAGTGATCACAAAAAATACGCAAAATCGCTCTATCTCTTCTCGTTTAGCCAGAAAACGCGTTTAAAGTTTTGCAAAAGATTTTCCTAAATATCTCCAAAAATATTTTTGCTACAGCCTATTATCATATATTGGCAGAATCTGTGGACTCCCAGTGATCACAAAAAACGCTTAAAATCGCTCTATCTCTTCTAATTTAGCCAGAAAACGCGTTTAAAGTTTTGCAAAAGATTTTTTTAAATGTCTCCAAAAATATTTTTGATACAGCCTATTATCATATATTGGCAGAATCTGTGGACTCCCAGTGATCACAAAAAACACGTAAAATCGCTCTATCTCTTCTAGTTTAGCCAGAAAACGCGTTTAAAGTTTTGCAAAAGATTTTCTTAAATATCTCCAAAAATATTTTTGCTACAGCCTATTATCATATATTGGCAGAATCTGTTGATCTCTCTTCCAGTGATACAAAAAACGCGTCAAATCGCTGTATCTCTTCTCGTTTAGCCAGAAAACGCGTTTAAAGTTTTGCAAAAGATTTTCTTAAATATCTCCAAAAATATTTTTGCTACAGCCTATTATCATATATTGGCAGAATCTGTGGACTCCCAGTGATTACAAAAAACACGTAAAATCGCTCTATCTCTTCTAGTTTAGCCAGAAAACGCGTTTAAAGTTTTGCAAAAGATTTTCTTAAATATCTCCAAAAATATTTTTGCTACAGCCTATTATCATATATTGGCAGAATCTGTGGACTCCCAGTGATCACAAAAAACACGTAAAATCGCTTTATCTCTTCTAGTTTAACCAGAAAACGCGTTTTAAAGTTTTGCAAAAGATTTTCTTAAATATCTCCAAAAATATTTTTGCTACAGCCTATTATCATATATTGGCAGAATCTGTGGACTCCCAGTGATCACAAAAAACACGTAAAATCGCTTTATCTTTTCTAGTTTAGCCAGAAAACGCGTTTAAAGTTTTGCAAAAGATTTTCTTAAATATCTCCAAAAATATTTTTGCTACAGCCTATTATCATATATTGGCAGAATCTGTGGACTCCCAGTGATCACAAAAAATACGTAAAATCGCTCTATCTCTTCTCGTTTAGCCAGAAAACGCGTTTAAAGTTTTGCAAAAGATTTTCCTAAATATCTCCAAAAATATTTTTGCTACAGCCTATTATCATATATTGGCAGAATCTGTGGACTCCCAGTGATCACAAAAAACACGTAAAATCGCTCTATCTCTTCTAGTTTAGCCAGAAAACGCGTTTAAAGTTTTGCAAAAGTTTTTCTTAAATATCTCCAAAAATATTTTTGCTACAGCCTATTATCATATATTGGCAGAATCTGTGGACTCCCAGTGATTACAAAAAACACGTAAAATCGCTCTATCTCTTCTAGTTTAGCCAGAAAACGCGTTTAAAGTTTTGCAAACGATTTTCTTAAATATCTCCAAAAATATTTTTGCTACAGCCTATTATCATATATTGGCAGAATCTGTGGACTCCCAGTGATTACAAAAAACACGTAAAATCGCTCTATCTCTTCTAGTTTAGCCAGAAAACGCGTTTAAAGTTTTGCAAAAGATTTTCTTAAATATCTCCAAAAATATTTTTGCTACAGCCTATTATCATATATTGGCAGAATCTGTGGACTCCCAGTGATCACAAAAAACACGTAAAATCGCTTTATCTCTTCTAGTTTAACCAGAAAACGCGTTTAAAGTTTTGCAAAAGATTTTCTTAAATATCTCCAAAAATATTTTTGCTACAGCCTATTATCATATATTGGCAGAATCTGTGGACTCCCAGTGATCACAAAAAAACACGTAAAATCGCTCTATCTCTTCTAGTTTAGCCAGAAAACGCGTTTAAAGTTTTGCAAAAGATTTTCTTAAATATCTCCAAAAATATTTTTGCTACAGCCTATTATCATATATTGGCAGAATCTGTGGACTCCCAGTGATCACAAAAAATACGTAAAATCGCTCTATCTCTTCTCGTTTAGCCAGAAAACGCGTTTTAAAGTTTTGCAAAAGATTTTCCTAAATATCTCCAAAAATATTTTTGCTACAGCCTATTATCATATATTGGCAGAATCTGTGGACTCCCAGTGATCACAAAAAACGCTTAAAATCGCTCTATCTCTTCTGGTTTAGCCAGAAAACGCGTTTAAAGTTTTGCAAAAGATTTTCTTAAATATCTCCAAAAATATTTTTGCTACAGCCTATTATCATATATTGGCAGAATCTGTGGACTCCCAGTGATCACAAAAAACACGTAAAATCGCTTTATCTCTTCTAGTTTAACCAGAAAACGCGTTTAAAGTTTTGCAAAAGATTTTCTTAAATATCTCCAAAAATATTTTTGCTACAGCCTATTATCATATATTGGCAGAATCTGTGGACTCCCAGTGATAACAAAAAACACGTAAAATCGCTCTATCTCTTCTAGTTTAGCCAGAAAACGCGTTTAAAGTTTTGCAAAAGTTTTTCTTAAATATCTCCAAAAATATTTTTGCTACAGCCTATTATCATATATTGGCAGAATCTGTGGACTCCCAGTGATTACAAAAAACACGTAAAATCGCTCTATCTCTTCTAGTTTAGCCAGAAAACGCGTTTAAAGTTTTGCAAACGATTTTCTTAAATATCTCCAAAAATATTTTTGCTACAGCCTATTATCATATATTGGCAGAATCTGTGGACTCCCAGTGATTACAAAAAACACGTAAAATCGCTCTATCTCTTCTAGTTTAGCCAGAAAACGCGTTTAAAGTTTTGCAAAAGATTTTCTTAAATATCTCCAAAAATATTTTTGCTACAGCCTATTATCATATATTGGCAGAATCTGTGGACTCCCAGTGATCACAAAAAACACGTAAAATCGCTTTATCTCTTCTAGTTTTTAACCAGAAAACGCGTTTAAAGTTTTGCAAAAGATTTTCTTAAATATCTCCAAAAATATTTTTGCTACAGCCTATTATCATATATTGGCAGAATCTGTGGACTCCCAGTGATCACAAAAAACACGTAAAATCGCTCTATCTCTTCTAGTTTAGCCAGAAAACGCGTTTAAAGTTTTGCAAAAGATTTTCTTAAATATCTCCAAAAATATTTTTGCTACAGCCTATTATCATATATTGGCAGAATCTGTGGACTCCCAGTGATCACAAAACACGCTTAAAATCGCTCTATCTCTTCTGGTTTAGCCAGAAAACGCGTTTAAAGTTTTGCAAAAGATTTTCTTAAATATCTCCAAAAATGTTTTTGGTACAGCCTATTATCATATATTGGCAGAATCTGTGGACTCCCAGTGATCACAAAAAATACGCAAAATCGCTCTATCTCTTCTCGTTTAGCCAGAAAACGCGTTTAAAGTTTTGCAAAAGATTTTCCTAAATATCTCCAAAAATATTTTTGCTACAGCCTATTATCATATATTGGCAGAATCTGTGGACTCCCAGTGATCACAAAAAACGCTTAAAATCGCTCTATCTCTTCTAATTTAGCCAGAAAACGCGTTTAAAGTTTTGCAAAAGATTTTTTTAAATGTCTCCAAAAATATTTTTGATACAGCCTATTATCATATATTGGCAGAATCTGTGGACTCCCAGTGATCACAAAAAACACGTAAAATCGCTCTATCTCTTCTAGTTTAGCCAGAAAACGCGTTTAAAGTTTTGCAAAAGATTTTCTTAAATATCTCCAAAAATATTTTTGCTACAGCCTATTATCATATATTGGCAGAATCTGTTGATCTCTCTTCCAGTGATCACAAAAAACGCGTCAAATCGCTGTATCTCTTCTCGTTTAGCCAGAAAACGCGTTTAAAGTTTTGCAAAAGATTTTCTTAAATATCTCCAAAAATATTTTTGCTACAGCCTATTATCATATATTGGCAGAATCTGTGGACTCCCAGTGATTACAAAAAACACGTAAAATCGCTCTATCTCTTCTAGTTTAGCCAGAAAACGCGTTTAAAGTTTTGCAAAAGATTTTCTTAAATATCTCCAAAAATATTTTTGCTACAGCCTATTATCATATATTGGCAGAATCTGTGGACTCCCAGTGATCACAAAAAACACGTAAAATCGCTTTATCTCTTCTAGTTTAACCAGAAAACGCGTTTTAAAGTTTTGCAAAAGATTTTCTTAAATATCTCCAAAAATATTTTTGCTACAGCCTATTATCATATATTGGCAGAATCTGTGGACTCCCAGTGATCACAAAAAACACGTAAAATCGCTTTATCTTTTCTAGTTTAGCCAGAAAACGCGTTTAAAGTTTTGCAAAAGATTTTCTTAAATATCTCCAAAAATATTTTTGCTACAGCCTATTATCATATATTGGCAGAATCTGTGGACTCCCAGTGATCACAAAACACGCTTAAAATCGCTCTATCTATTCTGGTTTAGCCAGAAAACGCGTTTAAAGTTTTGCAAAAGATTTTCTTAAATATCTCCAAAAATATTTTTGCTACAGCCTATTATCATATATTGGCAGAATCTGTGGACTCCCAGTGATCACAAAAAATACGTAAAATCGCTCTATCTCTTCTCGTTTAGCCAGAAAACGCGTTTAAAGTTTTGCAAAAGATTTTCCTAAATATCTCCAAAAATATTTTTGCTACAGCCTATTATCATATATTGGCAGAATCTGTGGACTCCCAGTGATCACAAAAAACACGTAAAATCGCTTTATCTCTTCTAGTTTAACCAGAAAACGCGTTTAAAGTTTTGCAAAAGATTTTCTTAAATATCTCCAAAAATATTTTTGCTACAGCCTATTATCATATATTGGCAGAATCTGTGGACTCCCAGTGATCACAAAAAACACGTAAAATCGCTCTATCTCTTCTAGTTTAGCCAGAAAACGCGTTTAAAGTTTTGCAAAAGATTTTCTTAAATATCTCCAAAAATGTTTTTGGTACAGCCTATTATCATATATTGGCAGAATCTGTGGACTCCCAGTGATCACAAAAAATACGCAAAATCGCTCTATCTATTCTGGTTTAGCCAGAAAACGCGTTTAAAGTTTTGCAAAAGATTTTCTCAAATATCTCCATAAATATTTTTGCTACAGCCTATTATCATATATTGGCAGAATCTGTGGACTCCCAGTGATCACAAAAAATACGTAAAATCGCTCTATCTCTTCTCGTTTAGCCAGAAAACGCGTTTAAAGTTTTGCAAAAGATTTTTCTAAATATCTCCAAAAATATTTTTGCTACAGCCTATTATCATATATTGGCAGAATCTGTGGACTCCCAGTGATCACAAAAAACACGTAAAATCGCTTTATCTCTTCTAGTTTAACCAGAAAACGCGTTTAAAGTTTTGCAAAAGATTTTCTTAAATATCTCCAAAAATATTTTTGCTACAGCCTATTATCATATATTGGCAGAATCTGTGGACTCCCAGTGATCACAAAACACGCTTAAAATCGCTCTATCTCTTCTGGTTTAGCCAGAAAACGCGTTTAAAGTTTTGCAAAAGATTTTCTTAAATATCTCCAAAAATGTTTTTGGTACAGCCTATTATCATATATTGGCAGAATCTGTGGACTCCCAGTGATCACAAAAAATACGCAAAATCGCTCTATCTCTTCTCGTTTAGCCAGAAAACGCGTTTAAAGTTTTGCAAAAGATTTTCCTAAATATCTCCAAAAATATTTTTGCTACAGCCTATTATCATATATTGGCAGAATCTGTGGACTCCCAGTGATCACAAAAAACGCTTAAAATCGCTCTATCTCTTCTAATTTAGCCAGAAAACGCGTTTAAAGTTTTGCAAAAGATTTTTTTAAATGTCTCCAAAAATATTTTTGATACAGCCTATTATCATATATTGGCAGAATCTGTGGACTCCCAGTGATCACAAAAAACACGTAAAATCGCTCTATCTCTTCTAGTTTAGCCAGAAAACGCGTTTAAAGTTTTGCAAAAGATTTTCTTAAATATCTCCAAAAATATTTTTGCTACAGCCTATTATCATATATTGGCAGAATCTGTTGATCTCTCTTCCAGTGATCACAAAAAACGCGTCAAATCGCTGTATCTCTTCTCGTTTAGCCAGAAAACGCGTTTAAAGTTTTGCAAAAGATTTTCTTAAATATCTCCAAAAATATTTTTGCTACAGCCTATTATCATATATTGGCAGAATCTGTGGACTCCCAGTGATTACAAAAAACACGTAAAATCGCTCTATCTCTTCTAGTTTAGCCAGAAAACGCGTTTAAAGTTTTGCAAAAGATTTTCTTAAATATCTCCAAAAATATTTTTGCTACAGCCTATTATCATATATTGGCAGAATCTGTGGACTCCCAGTGATCACAAAAAACACGTAAAATCGCTTTATCTCTTCTAGTTTAACCAGAAAACGCGTTTAAAGTTTTGCAAAAGATTTTCTTAAATATCTCCAAAAATATTTTTGCTACAGCCTATTATCATATATTGGCAGAATCTGTGGACTCCCAGTGATCACAAAAAACACGTAAAATCGCTTTATCTTTTCTAGTTTAGCCAGAAAACGCGTTTAAAGTTTTGCAAAAGATTTTCTTAAATATCTCCAAAAATATTTTTGCTACAGCCTATTATCATATATTGGCAGAATCTGTGGACTCCCAGTGATCACAAAACACGCTTAAAATCGCTCTATCTATTCTGGTTTAGCCAGAAAACGCGTTTAAAGTTTTGCAAAAGATTTTCTTAAATATCTCCAAAAATATTTTTGCTACAGCCTATTATCATATATTGGCAGAATCTGTGGACTCCCAGTGATCACAAAAAATACGTAAAATCGCTCTATCTCTTCTCGTTTAGCCAGAAAACGCGTTTAAAGTTTTGCAAAAGATTTTCCTAAATATCTCCAAAAATATTTTTGCTACAGCCTATTATCATATATTGGCAGAATCTGTGGACTCCCAGTGATCACAAAAAACACGTAAAATCGCTTTATCTCTTCTAGTTTAACCAGAAAACGCGTTTAAAGTTTTGCAAAAGATTTTCTTAAATATCTCCAAAAATATTTTTGCTACAGCCTATTATCATATATTGGCAGAATCTGTGGACTCCCAGTGATCACAAAAAACACGTAAAATCGCTCTATCTCTTCTAGTTTAGCCAGAAAACGCGTTTAAAGTTTTGCAAAAGATTTTCTTAAATATCTCCAAAAATATTTTTGCTACAGCCTATTATCATATATTGGCAGAATCTGTGGACTCCCAGTGATCACAAAACACGCTTAAAATCGCTCTATCTCTTCTGGTTTAGCCAGAAAACGCGTTTAAAGTTTTGCAAAAGATTTTCTTAAATATCTCCAAAAATGTTTTTGGTACAGCCTATTATCATATATTGGCAGAATCTGTGGACTCCCAGTGATCACAAAAAATACGCAAAATCGCTCTATCTCTTCTCGTTTAGCCAGAAAACGCGTTTAAAGTTTTGCAAAAGATTTTCCTAAATATCTCCAAAAATATTTTTGCTACAGCCTATTATCATATATTGGCAGAATCTGTGGACTCCCAGTGATCACAAAAAACGCTTAAAATCGCTCTATCTCTTCTAATTTAGCCAGAAAACGCGTTTAAAGTTTTGCAAAAGATTTTTTTAAATGTCTCCAAAAATATTTTTGATACAGCCTATTATCATATATTGGCAGAATCTGTGGACTCCCAGTGATCACAAAAAACACGTAAAATCGCTCTATCTCTTCTAGTTTAGCCAGAAAACGCGTTTAAAGTTTTGCAAAAGATTTTCTTAAATATCTCCAAAAATATTTTTGCTACAGCCTATTATCATATATTGGCAGAATCTGTTGATCTCTCTTCCAGTGATCACAAAAAACGCGTCAAATCGCTGTATCTCTTCTCGTTTAGCCAGAAAACGCGTTTAAAGTTTTGCAAAAGATTTTCTTAAATATCTCCAAAAATATTTTTGATACAGCCTATTATCATATATTGGCAGAATCTGTGGACTCCCAGTGATTACAAAAAACACGTAAAATCGCTCTATCTCTTCTAGTTTAGCCAGAAAACGCGTTTAAAGTTTTGCAAAAGATTTTCTTAAATATCTCCAAAAATATTTTTGCTACAGCCTATTATCATATATTGGCAGAATCTGTGGACTCCCAGTGATCACAAAAAACACGTAAAATCGCTTTATCTCTTCTAGTTTAACCAGAAAACGCGTTTAAAGTTTTGCAAAAGATTTTCTTAAATATCTCCAAAAATATTTTTGCTACAGCCTATTATCATATATTGGCAGAATCTGTGGACTCCCAGTGATCACAAAAAACACGTAAAATCGCTTTATCTTTTCTAGTTTAGCCAGAAAACGCGTTTAAAGTTTTGCAAAAGATTTTCTTAAATATCTCCAAAAATATTTTTGCTACAGCCTATTATCATATATTGGCAGAATCTGTGGACTCCCAGTGATCACAAAACACGCTTAAAATCGCTCTATCTATTCTGGTTTAGCCAGAAAACGCGTTTAAAGTTTTGCAAAAGATTTTCTTAAATATCTCCAAAAATATTTTTGCTACAGCCTATTATCATATATTGGCAGAATCTGTGGACTCCCAGTGATCACAAAAAATACGTAAAATCGCTCTATCTCTTCTCGTTTAGCCAGAAAACGCGTTTAAAGTTTTGCAAAAGATTTTCCTAAATATCTCCAAAAATATTTTTGCTACAGCCTATTCATATATTGGCAGAATCTGTTGATCTCTCTTCCAGTGATCACAAAAAACGCGTAAAATCGCTCTATCTCTTCTAGTTTAGCCAGAAAACGCGTTTAAAGTTTTGCAAAAGATTTTCCTAAATATCTCCAAAAATATTTTTGCTACAGCCTATTATCATATATTTGCAGAGTCTGTGGACTCCCAGTGATCACAAAAAACGCTTAAAATCGCTCTATCTCTTCTAGTTTAGCCAGAAAACGCGTTTAAAGTTTTGCAAAAGATTTTTTTAAATATCTCCAAAAATATTTTTGCTACAGCCTATTATCATATATTGGCAGAATCTGTTGTCTCCCAGTGATCACAAAAAACGCGTAAAATCGCTCTATCTCTTCTAGTTTAGCCAGAAAACGCGTTTAAAGTTTTGCAAAAGATTTTCTTAAATATCTCCAAAAATATTTTTGCTACAGCCTATTATCATATATTGGCAGAATCTGTGGACTCCCAGTGATCACAAAAAATACGTAAAATCGCTCTATCTCTTCTCGTTTAGCCAGAAAACGCGTTTAAAGTTTTGCAAAAGATTTTCCTAAATATCTCCAAAAATATTTTTGCTACAGCCTATTATCATATATTGGCAGAATCTGTGGACTCCCAGTGATCACAAAAAACGCTTAAAATCGCTCTATCTCTTCTGGTTTAGCCAGAAAACGCGTTTAAAGTTTTGCAAAAGATTTTCTTAAATATCTCCAAAAATATTTTTGCTACAGCCTATTATCATATATTGGCAGAATCTGTGGACTCCCAGTGATCACAAAAAACACGTAAAATCGCTTTATCTCTTCTAGTTTAACCAGAAAACGCGTTTAAAGTTTTGCAAAAGATTTTCTTAAATATCTCCAAAAATATTTTTGCTACAGCCTATTATCATATATTGGCAGAATCTGTGGACTCCCAGTGATCACAACAAACACGTAAAATCGCTCTATCTCTTCTGGTTTAGCCAGAAAACGCGTTTAAAGTTTTGCAAAAGATTTTCTTAAATATCTCCAAAAATATTTTTGCTACAGCCTATTATCATATATTGGCAGAATCTGTGGACTCCCAGTGATCACAAAAAATACGCAAAATCGCTCTATCTCTTCTCGTTTAGCCAGAAAACGCGTTTAAAGTTTTGCAAAAGATTTTCTTAAATATCTCCAAAAATATTTTTGCTACAGCCTATTATCATATATTGGCAGAATCTGTGGACTCCCAGTGATCACAAAAAACACGTAAAATCGCTTTATCTCTTCTAGTTTAACCAGAAAACGCGTTTAAAGTTTTGCAAAAGATTTTCTTAAATATCTCCAAAAATATTTTTGCTACAGCCTATTATCATATATTGGCAGAATCTGTGGACTCCCAGTGATCACAAAAAACACGTAAAATCGCTCTATCTCTTCTAGTTTAGCCAGAAAACGCGTTTAAAGTTTTGCAAAAGATTTTCTTAAATATCTCCAAAAATATTTTTGCTACAGCCTATTATCATATATTGGCAGAATCTGTTGATCTCTCTTCCAGTGATCACAAAAAACGCGTCAAATCGCTGTATCTCTTCTCGTTTAGCCAGAAAACGCGTTTAAAGTTTTGCAAAAGATTTTCTTAAATATCTCCAAAAATATTTTTGCTACAGCCTATTATCATATATTGGCAGAATCTGTGGACTCCCAGTGATTACAAAAAACACGTAAAATCGCTCTATCTCTTCTAGTTTAGCCAGAAAACGCGTTTAAAGTTTTGCAAAAGATTTTCTTAAATATCTCCAAAAATATTTTTGCTACAGCCTATTATCATATATTGGCAGAATCTGTGGACTCCCAGTGATCACAAAACACGCTTAAAATCGCTCTATCTCTTCTCGTTTAGCCAGAAAACGCGTTTAAAGTTTTGCAAAAGATTTTCCTAAATATCTCCAAAAATATTTTTGCTACAGCCTATTATCATATATTGGCAGAATCTGTTGATCTCTCTTCCAGTGATCACAAAAAACGCGTAAAATCGCTCTATCTCTTCTAGTTTAGCCAGAAAACGCGTTTAAAGTTTTGCAAAAGATTTTCCTAAATATCTCCAAAAATATTTTTGCTACAGCCTATTATCATATATTTGCAGAGTCTGTGGACTCCCAGTGATCACAAAAAACGCTTAAAATCGCTCTATCTCTTCTAGTTTAGCCAGAAAACGCGTTTAAAGTTTTGCAAAAGATTTTTTTAAATATCTCCAAAAATATTTTTGCTACAGCCTATTATCATATATTGGCAGAATCTGTTGTCTCCCAGTGATCACAAAAAACGCGTAAAATCGCTCTATCTCTTCTAGTTTAGCCAGAAAACGCGTTTAAAGTTTTGCAAAAGATTTTCTTAAATATCTCCAAAAATATTTTTGCTACAGCCTATTATCATATATTGGCAGAATCTGTGGACTCCCAGTGATCACAAAAAATACGTAAAATCGCTCTATCTCTTCTCGTTTAGCCAGAAAACGCGTTTAAAGTTTTGCAAAAGATTTTCTTAAATATCTCCAAAAATATTTTTGCTACAGCCTATTATCATATATTGGCAGAATCTGTTGTCTCCCAGTGATCACAAAAAACGCGTAAAATCGCTCTATCTCTTCTAGTTTAGCCAGAAAACGCGTTTAAAGTTTTGCAAAAGATTTTCTTAAATATCTCCAAAAATATTTTTGCTACAGCCTATTATCATATATTGGCAGAATCTGTGGACTCCCAGTGATCACAAAAAATACGTAAAATCGCTCTATCTCTTCTCGTTTAGCCAGAAAACGCGTTTAAAGTTTTGCAAAAGATTTTCCTAAATATCTCCAAAAATATTTTTGCTACAGCCTATTATCATATATTGGCAGAATCTGTTGATCTCTCTTCCAGTGATCACAAAAAACGCGTAAAATCGCTCTATCTCTTCTAGTTTAGCCAGAAAACGCGTTTAAAGTTTTGCAAAAGATTTTCCTAAATATCTCCAAAAATATTTTTGCTACAGCCTATTATCATATATTTGCAGAGTCTGTGGACTCCCAGTGATCACAAAAAACGCTTAAAATCGCTCTATCTCTTCTAGTTTAGCCAGAAAACGCGTTTAAAGTTTTGCAAAAGATTTTTTTAAATATCTCCAAAAATATTTTTGCTACAGCCTATTATCATATATTGGCAGAATCTGTGGTCTCCCAGTGATCACAAAAAACGCGTAAAATCGCTCTATCTCTTCTAGTTTAGCCAGAAAACGCGTTTAAAGTTTTGCAAAAGATTTTCTTAAATATCTCCAAAAATATTTTTGCTACAGCCTATTATCATATATTGGCAGAATCTGTGGACTCCCAGTGATCACAAAAAATACGTAAAATCGCTCTATCTCTTCTCGTTTAGCCAGAAAACGCGTTTAAAGTTTTGCAAAAGATTTTCCTAAATATCTCCAAAAATATTTTTGCTACAGCCTATTATCATATATTGGCAGAATCTGTTGATCTCTCTTCCAGTGATCACAAAAAACGCGTAAAATCGCTCTATCTCTTCTAGTTTAGCCAGAAAACGCGTTTAAAGTTTTGCAAAAGATTTTCCTAAATATCTCCAAAAATATTTTTGCTACAGCCTATTATCATATATTTGCAGAGTCTGTGGACTCCCAGTGATCACAAAAAACGCTTAAAATCGCTCTATCTCTTCTAGTTTAGCCAGAAAACGCGTTTAAAGTTTTGCAAAAGATTTTTTTAAATATCTCCAAAAATATTTTTGCTACAGCCTATTATCATATATTGGCAGAATCTGTTGTCTCCCAGTGATCACAAAAAACGCGTAAAATCGCTCTATCTCTTCTAGTTTAGCCAGAAAACGCGTTTAAAGTTTTGCAAAAGATTTTCTTAAATATCTCCAAAAATATTTTTGCTACAGCCTATTATCATATATTGGCAGAATCTGTGGACTCCCAGTGATCACAAAAAATACGTAAAATCGCTCTATCTCTTCTCGTTTAGCCAGAAAACGCGTTTAAAGTTTTGCAAAAGATTTTCCTAAATATCTCCAAAAATATTTTTGCTACAGCCTATTATCATATATTGGCAGAATCTGTGGACTCCCAGTGATCACAAAAAACGCTTAAAATCGCTCTATCTCTTCTGGTTTAGCCAGAAAACGCGTTTAAAGTTTTGCAAAAGATTTTCTTAAATATCTCCAAAAATATTTTTGCTACAGCCTATTATCATATATTGGCAGAATCTGTGGACTCCCAGTGATCACAAAAAACACGTAAAATCGCTTTATCTCTTCTAGTTTAACCAGAAAACGCGTTTAAAGTTTTGCAAAAGATTTTCTTAAATATCTCCAAAAATATTTTTGCTACAGCCTATTATCATATATTGGCAGAATCTGTGGACTCCCAGTGATCACAA